>NC_069001.1:21880831-21882000 GCF_001194135.2 Octopus bimaculoides | reverse complement strand
TATATATATATGTATGTATTTATACAAACATGTTTAGAGTGCATAAGAAAAATACAGAAAACTGAGGAAGGATACTTTATAACACGGCAGCTGTTTCTAGAAGCTTGGAAGTACGTAATAATCATAATGCTTATAATTAGCAGATGCCATGTGCAAAAATATCTTGGGCATGGATCCAGTATTTCGATCCCACTCTAGCTTGCCTGATGCTAATACTACGGCTCTCAAGAACTCTAGCCACTTCTAGAATAGCAACCCTAGTACTACTTCTCCAACTACTAGTAACCTTACCACATATAACAGCGACGACACACTCTCCTAATCTAATATTGGTTAGGAAAGCAAACCAGACTCTGCGTCGAGGATAACAGATGATAAAAACTAGAACAGAAAATGGACTAATGTTATGACACCGCTGACAGGAAAACCTGCAATTGCTGAGTGGCTTCTGTTTACACTTCAGTTTTGTAATGCTGGGTAATAACACCATGTTCCCACCAGGCTAGGGTCTATATTGGCGGCAGTGTTGATTTCAAGAGCCATAAGTGGACTCATATGAATTCGGTTTCAAATCGAAACTTTAGACTCTTTACCTTTCTAGCCACAGACATAGGCAATCGCAAGTCCCGAAATATTCTCTATACCTTAACTGAGAAGGCGAGTTCAGCTTAACTCTAGGCAACGAAGTGACACTGATGAGAATTAATTCATTCCGAAATCATCTATGAGCCGATGTTTTCTCTTATTGTATGGAGGTTGTCCCTTCTGTCAATCAATAGATAATTGCTTTGCCCGTGCTAAGAGTGGTTTTGACTCTTATTTCTAGCAGCGCTGGTGTTGACTTGCACCCTTAGTCACTTTAGTGACGATTATCCTTGTGCCTTCCGGTTTTAAATTGCGACTAGCCACGTTAATAATAATAATAATAATAATAATAATAATAATAATAATAATAATAATAATAATAATAATAATAATAATAATAATAATGATAACGATAATGATGCTAATGATAATAATAATAATAATAATAATAATAATAATAATAATAATAATAATAATAATAATAATAATAATAATAATAATAATAGGGGTCTTATATATCTGGAAAACTATTATAAAATAACCACAATAGGATTGCAAAAATACCTACGTCAGAAGCAAGGAAA
>NC_069001.1:21877170-21879875 GCF_001194135.2 Octopus bimaculoides | reverse complement strand
TAATAATAATAATAATAATAATAATAATAATAATAATAATAATAATAATAATAATAATAATAATAATAATAATAATAATAGCACTGCTCTCTCACTCAATAATAATAATCCTTAAGTCGAAATTAAAGAGACGGAATAAGATTGAAGCTATCAAAACCTGGACGGTTTCACTACTTAGATATGGAGCAGGGGTAATACTCCACCCAAAAAGTGACACAGACAGAGTGTATGTACAAAGAAAAAGAGGGATAAGAGGATTGATTGCATGCAAACAAAGCGTTAGAGCAGAAGAAAGCATTGCATGGTATGTAAAAAGTGTCACAGAACCGATATTATTGGAAGTAAGAAGGTCAGGCTTATGTAGGATGGAAGATTACAAAGATAAAGTACTCTACAAGGACTTGAGAATGAATGAAAATGAAAATAGGTGGGTAAAGAATAGAATGCATTGTCAATTCCATAAGGATGTTGAAGATAAGACAGACAGAGAAAAAAGATGGCTATGGATGACTAAAAGTGATTAAAAACCGGAAAAGGAGGCTCTAATCTGTGCTGCCCAAGAGCAAGCATTAAGAACCAATTACATCAAATACAGAATTGACAACACATCAGAAAGTGATAAGTGCAGAATTTGTAGACAAAATGGTGAAACCGTATGGCATATTAGCAGTCAATGTACGTCACTAGCCCAGAAAGAATGAGATACGTCATGACAACATAGCAAAGATTGTGCATTGGACACTTTGCAACAAGTATGGACTTGACAGAGCAAAAAAGTGGTATGAACCTGAAGACATCATCGAAAATGATAATGCAAAGATCCTATAGAATTTTATGATTCATGTGACCATGAAATAGAGAGTAGGAAACTAGACATAGTGTTAATTGAGAAAGAAAGCAAACGATGCTGGAGCATAGATATAGTATGCCCAGCTGGCAGCGAAGCATGCGATAAGGAAGAAAGAAAAGTCGAGTGCTATGACAAGTTAGCTTGGGAGGTTAAGTAGTTGCAGTCGCTGAGAAAAGTGGTAGTAGTACCAATAATTGTAGGAGCCCAGGGAACAGTGAGTAAAAATCTTGAGAAGTACAGGGAACAAATAGGGGCTGAGATAAGGGTGGAGCACTTGCAGAAAACAGCACTGCTTGGAACCGCTCGAATACTCCGGATGGTGCTCGAAAAATAAGGGGTGTTACCTTAGTTCACTGATCGTGAACAATTGTCACCGTAGTATATCTCCACCGTTAGAAGCTGTGCAAAGGCAATAATAATAATGATGATGATGATGATGATGATATATACACACACACATGCACACACACATACACACAAAAACACACACAGACACACACACACACACATACACACACACACATGTATGTATATATATATATATATATATATATATATATATACGAGGATGTGCTGAAAAGTTTCTGGCTTAGGTTTGGGTAAGCGAGAATACAGGAGTATCAGCTAATTAGAATTTTATTCAACATACAGATACACACACATATTTTGCGGTCCTTCAGTTTTTTGTTCCAGCACTATAAAAGAACTCGGAATGTTGGGCCTCCAGCCAGACCTTTAGTGACACTCTTAAAGCCAGGAACTTTTCACCACTCCCTCCTATGTTGCAGAAGCGCTAATTTAGCTGTTCTCCACATATTGAAAAAAGGTATAAACGACCTTAATCGATTTTAGAATCATATTGTGTTCTCATCAAGGATGTCTACATCAATTTGTCCGCTCCTGCAAGCAGAACCACTGATCTAGAGTAATCTGTAATTCAGTGGTTCTCATCCAGTGTCCATATAAGATTTTGAGGAAGCCACACAAGCAAAATAGTAAATTGGGTCCACATTAATATTTCATGGGTCTATGAACAAATTTTGCATCAGGTGTATTTATTGCAAGGAATGTATGATAGACAAAATAGGAAATTTGAAAGGAGTTTCTACAAAACTAGCTTTTAAACATTGAACGGATATGAAGGTCCACCAGAGTAAAACAGTAATCAAAGGGGTCCAGAAAGAAATAATTGTAGAGAACCACTGCTCTAGATGATGTTCACATGGTCGGCAAACTAAATCAAAAGCAACTATCTTTACACAGGTCTGAGAATCTATGGATGGTGATTTGTACCACAGAAACTAAAAAAAAACTATAATTCATGAATGTGAATGAATGAAAATATACCAAACGATTCACTGATAATTATTGATGCACGTTAACTTCATCACGTATTCAAGCATAAAAATTAAACATTAATAAGCAAGGACAAAAAGAAACGTTGTTAAACCAAAATTGCTTCTCTCTAAGGAGAAATTTAGATGTGGAATATCCAATTTTGAAGGAGTACAACGGATATGTTTCACCACTACAAGTGAAGAAAATTTCTATTCTGCTGTGCGAGTGGCAAGAAAATGTTACGTCTTAACTCTCTAGCTTGCATTGAAATGGTACTATCTTGACATGGGCATAACAACAAAATGTACGCGTAGGAGTGGCTGTGTGGTAAGTAACTTGCTTACGAACCACATGGTTCCGGGTTCAGTCCCACTGCGTGACACCTTGGGCAAGTGTCTTCTACTATAGCCTCGGGCCGACCAAAGCCTTGTGAGTGGATTTGGTAGACGGAAACTGAAAGAAGCCCGTCGTATATATGTATATATATATGTATATATATATATATATATATATATAT
>NC_069001.1:21869809-21877058 GCF_001194135.2 Octopus bimaculoides | reverse complement strand
TGTGTGTGTGTGTGTGTGTGTGTGTGTGTGTGTGTGTGTGTTTGTGTGTGTGTGTGTGTATGTTTGTGTGTCTGTGCTTGTCCCCCCAACATCGCTTGACAACCGATGCTGGTGTGTTTACGTCTCCGTAACTTAGCGCTTCGGCAAAAGAGCCCGATAGAATAAGTACTAGGCTTACAAAGAATACGTCATGTGGTCTATTTGCTCGACTAAAGGCGGTGCTCCAGAATGGCGACACTCAAATGACTGAAACAAGTAAGAGGGTAAAAGAGTAGATGGATGGGAAAACCTTCAGAAGCCAAGCCAAGAACTTCAAAGTAAGAAGAATTTAAAGTACTTTTATATATACGAACAATATCTTATGGGTCAATATAAAAATATTTCCTTGATTGCCATAGAACAATGATGCCTGCATTTGGCAAAAAAATGCAAACTTTGATTTGCTTCATTTCTGAAAATGTGGTTTCTATGAAGATTCGATTACAAAGGAAGGACCCAGACAATCACTACATACTTAACGACCTGTTACGATAAGCAGTCTAATCCTTCTCAAGTAACTCTCCGCTGTAATATAAAAAGAGCCGGCACTAGATATTGTAGTTCTAAAGACTGTACCACTCTTCATCCTCTACAAAACTGGGCAACTGAAATGATTTGGTCGTTTCTATTTAATGAAAGTCGATCTGGAAACAAACAACCCCTAACCAGGATTTTTTTGATAAACAGGGGGAAAGTGAAATGAATATCAACGCGTTACAGAATTGAACTGATATCCTAAGTTATTTTATAAGCTATTTTGAGTGGCACTCTATGGAATCAACTGTACGCCAAATTTTTGTCAATACTTACGAAAATATATGATAGTTTTTGTAGGTGCGACAGTATTAGTGGTGCCACTTATTTTCGTACACAATAGTGACAGCTATAAGAACAACATACTGGAAATATCAATTCTTTCTATAACCTCGGGATGTAACTTAATAATTCAAAATAAATATTTCCTTTGTTTTATTTAGTACTAATGGAAAAAAAGAAGAGAAAAACGCATTATGTTCTTTTCTTTTTACCTTAGGTCTCTTTTTCAGATATATTTTCATTTCAAACAATAACTAAATATCCGGGACTTAATTTTCTACTTTAATCTGTTTTATTGTAACACAACTACTATAGTTTCCTTTTATTTTATTTTATGTTACCTTTATGTACAATGTACTTGTTCTTGTGTTAATTGTAAATACTAGAGCTATTTTATTTCGTAATTGTAAACGTTTCTTTTTGTTCATTTTCATGTTTTATATCTTTATTATTTCCATTCTTATTCGAATCATTTACTATTTCACCAAAAAATATAGTAGAAAGAATGAAAAAAAAAAATTTTAATTATGTAAATAGCTAATAGTGAGCTCGAGAAAGCAAATTTTTATTAATCCATAATTAATTGCTCGATAATTAATTAAAGATTTCATAAATTAGGCAAACATTTTAAAATTCAAAACTATAAACAAAAGTAAAATGCAAGTAAAACAGCAGCAAGCAATAAGAAAGTAAACCAACTAAAGATTGTCTTAAAATGTTACATTGCACGCATACAATTTCTCTGTGTCTCTCTTTCACTGTCTCGAGTTCCTCTCTCGCTCTGTCCCATTCCCTCTGTCTCGTACTCTCTCTCCATTTCAGTCTCTCTCTCTCTCTTTCTCTGTATATATATATATATATATGTAGGTTATGAGAGGTAATGGTGTCAATAAGACCCAAAGGTGTCAGGTAATGCTGAGTAAGTGCAATGGATAAACCATAGATAAGCCCCAGGTTCGACGATTATGCAAATAAGGAGTCCAACGTAGGTCATATATCAGCATGTGTATATATAATTTTTTTTTTACAGAACGCGATAAAAAAACCAAGGCTGTGAAGATTTTAGAACATTTACAAATAGAAGGTCTTACAGCTGTTTCCAGGATATTTATTATATGTCTTGATCGGAGACGGTGTGAGAAAATGGTTAAGCAATAGTTATTTTAGATAAGATATGAATAGAGAGTGAACTAGAGGAGTGAAAATAGATGTGAGATATGCAGGGATATTGCATTTGTAGTTCCATTATTTATGCAGAATAGTATGCATATAAGATTCCAATACCTTGTGAGTAAGTTCCAATAGTATTTAAAATTGGTCATTGTAAATTCCAATAGTATCTATAGTTGGTCATTCCAAGAGTTTGTACATAGTGCTATTGAATCGAGGGTTTTACTTAAAGTAACCTAAAAGTAGGGAATTTATTTGTAAGGTCAAATCGAAAACAGAAAGAGAGGAATAAAGAAAAGAGAAAAAAGAGAAGAAGAAAAAAGACGAAAAAAATAAACAAAGAAAAACGGGGAGAGAGGAATAAAGTAAAGAAAGAAAATGTGAAAAAGAAAAACAGAGAGAGAGATAATACAGAGATGAAGACAGGGGAATTGTACCAGTTAGTGGTCAGTGAAGATAACTTGAAAGTGGGAGTGGCGAGATTAAGATGAAAGATATTATGGTGTAGAAAGATAATAGGGTAAAGAGTAATGGAATGTCAGATAGAAGGAATGGGGTGATAGAGAAAGAGGAGGCATAATAGTGTAAAAAGATAAAGGAGTGTCAGTTATGTAGTGATAGAGTCTAAGTGAGAGGGGTAGTAATATGGTGAAATGAAGAATTTAGGAATGGAGATTATGTGATTGGACAGATCAGTGCTTAGTAGTAGAAAAGATATATATGTCAAGATGTATACAGATTCATATATTAGACATGTATATATATATATATATATATATATATATATATATATATATATATATATATATATATATATATATATATATATATATATGCAGATATTTATACATATTATCTACATATGCAACTCGTACTCATATGTATACGTACACATGCACATCCATATATACGTGTATCTGTATGTATTATCGCCCCTGTACACGCAGGTATATACACCTTGTATACATACAAACATTCACACATACACATACACACATACATACGTATACACATACATATACACGCACATATGCATGCACTTATATACACACGAATATAATTTGATGGTTGTGATATTCGAGTATGAGAGAGATTAGGAGTTAAAATATAGATTTATAAGGTTATTGGGATTACCTAAGGGGTATTGTGGAAATATACTGTTTGGTCGTTCAGGCATTTGGATTTGTGGTAGAATTTGAATGTGTGAAAAAAGCGGTGGTTGCATGTGCTTAGTGCCTCGTTATGTTTATTTAGCAGTGCTGGAGAGGTGTGCTTTAATATGTGAAGTGCCTCCTTCAGGCAAAACTTGCAGGTTGAGCGTTGACCTCGGTAGAGAAGCCCTGAATCCAGTATGGATATATTTCTCTCTCTATCACCCTCATCTCCCCATTCCTACTTTCAAGTTATCTTGACTGACCACTAACTGATGCCCTTCCCCTGTCTTCATCTCTATATTATCTCTCTCCTTGTTTTTCTTTATTCCTTTTTTCTTTCTTTACTTTATTCCTCTCTTCTTGTTTTTTTTCTTTTTTCTTCTTTTTTTCTTCTCTTTTTTCTCTTTTCTTTATTCCTCTCCTCCTGTTTTCGATTTGACCTTACAAATACATTCCATACTTTGAGGTCACTTTAAATAAAACCCTCGATTCAATAGCATGATGTACAAACTCTTGAAATGACCACCTATAAATACTATTGGAATTTACAATGACCAATTTAAAATACTATTGGAATTTATTCACAAGATATTGGAATCTTGTATGCATACCATACTGCCTAAATATTGGATCTACAAATGCAAAATAAATATCCTGGAAACAGCTCTAAGACCTATTTATAATTGTTCTAAAATCTTCACAGCTTTGGGTTTTTTTATCTCATTCTGAAAACAAAATTATATATATATATATATGTGTGTGTGTGTGTGTGTATTTTTGTATGAGTATTTATGATGTATAATATATATATATGAAACATACACTCATACATACACGCACAAACACACACACATATATATATATAAACATATATGCACATTTTTATAAGTATATATATATATTATCTGTGTGTGTATGTGCCTCTGTGTGTGTGTGTGTGTGTGTGTGTGTGTGTGTGTGTGTGTGTGTGTGTGTGTGTGTGTGTGTGTGTGTGTGTGTGTGTAAGTTGTCGTAAGTCTCGAAAGAGCAGAATTTATATTTAACAGAATGAATATGATTTAAATAGTTTTAATTCAATATTGTTAATTAATATACGTTTTTATACAAGCAAATGTATCCAATGTTCTGGTAAAAAGTTGTATTTTTCCTAGAACACACGTCAAACAAACAATGGAAGGCCCTTCGATTATAACTCTTGATTTTCTGAAAATTATATTGACATTGATGATATATAATTTTGCATGCCAGGAAAGTGTAACACTTTGCCAAAGAATAAACCTGGTTCATGCTTATGGACTCAGGCTGTTTTTTTTATATGATTATAAAAGCATTCAACAACGCAGACGTGACCTTAAGAACTTATTTGTTCTAGACACCCAGAGTAAGAAATTACCACTACTCCCTTTGACCTATAAAAAGATGATGCCTTTGCCAACACTGGAGATGTGAAGAGGTATGACCAAGATAGTCTCGGAAAATACGTGATTCATACCCATAATTTTGTTGGTCTTTGGATTACCAGAGTTACAAATATATTATCATTTACATGTGACGCAGGATCCAATTGCTAATTACTATAAGTTCTTCTATAAACCGAATGAGAAGCTAACCTATATAAAGACAGCTTCCTTCCGACAGATCATAATTTTGAAAAATCTTGAGGAGAGTGTTGGCTTCAGAAACCTAAACTTATATTCAACCGCAATGATCTTCAGCAGCCTCCTACAATATCAAAACCCTGGCTCCTGTCGGTTTCAAGGACACTGGTTCCGCGAAAAAGAAGTGCTGCCGTAAAGCGTTTTGTTTCACCTATCTGATTTCTCACAATGTTAAAACCAATGTGGTTATTTCCTTTTTGTATCAATGAATATGTATTTTCCACACATACACAACACACATTCATGGAAAGTCACTTCCTGAATATTCCTTGAGGAATTCTTTTAACTGCACACCACACTAATTATGAAACAAATCATATCTACATTCACGAACCAAACACAGTTGTTGTTTACTCATACTAAAGTGCAAACCTTTTCCCGCTCAACAACCAAATTAACACAAACGCTTTTGTATATGAAACGCAGGTCACACATACAGGAAAGAACAAGAGCAACGCTATGCTGGAGTATTGCCAGACTGAACGACAACAAATCTTCATTTATGATTCAGGAAAATCCAGTACTACGTTTCGTAGCTATACATTGTTTTTTGGTACCAAAGACTGTCGTATGGTATCAGCCGGGAGTTGTTTGAAAAAAGCTGGCCTATTTTAATAAAGCTGAAGACGTTGAAGTATTTCCATCGCCTGGAGATCTTCCTGAACTCGTAAAAGGACCTTTCTTTTTGTCCTGCTCTCATGTGTGTGCATACATATGGAACACGTTGCATTTCGCGTAGCAATAAACACGGGTCTTTTATGAGGTTTAATCCTCTCTCCCATATTTATACTCCTTATCCTTCTCTTCAGCTCATATTATCCTATCTGTTTCTATCTTCCCCAAAATCTCTCTTTTCGTTCACTACTTATTTATTTCTCTCGATGCCCCTTCTGTTCTTACTTTCTTATACTTCTAAAAAGTATATGCATATATGTAATACATCAAATGCTGTCGATTGCATTATAATTTATTTGCTACAAGAAATTTTAAGTCAAACCAAGAAATATAACACTGAAATTGCCCTTTTTCACTTTGCATAATTATAATTTTCTCAGTTTTCTTTGCTAGATTTACTGAAGCAAAGCAGGTTGTTTTAGATATTGGATTAGAGCCTGACCTGGCGTAAATATTTGCATTTTTTAGGGCATAAGTGCTCTGGCTATGACGTTCTAGCCAATCATGTCTGACGATGTTGTGACCATCATTTCCAGATCGGAAAATCAGAGTTTACATGAAAGCTTCTGACACATTGGTTTAATCAACCATGGTTATTAATTAAATCATGTTATATTCTAACCTTATATATGTCTCTGCATGTAATCACTGAAAATGATTTTACATGCATGTAATGTATGACCACTGTTTAATGGGGAATGAACATCATAATTGTAATTCTTTATTGAAGTTGGTTCTCGAGGTGCACATACAACTATAAATAATATGTAAATATTAGGTTAAAACTTTTAGCTTCACTGAAAAAGACCAATGCTCTACCACAATTTGAAATATTAGAATAGAAATTTTAGGTCTTGAAAATGATTATGATGAAATATCTGTGTTTAAAATAAGGCAGTGAGGAGTAGATGCAACGTCTTAGCCGTATGCATTCCTAAGTTTGTATATTTCCACAATAGTGCGGCAATAGAAAATATCTTACCGTTCAAAATGTGGTCAAATTTCAATGAAACTAAAACGTAAATTCTCCCTTTAAATATATCTCTATCGTTTGTAAAATAGATATTTAAATGTAACTATGCTTATTTGCTTATTTAAAAGATCTCAATGAAAGAAATCTAATCTGGGAACATTTTGTGAAAATTAATACAGTAGACAAAAACCGGTCAAACTGGAAAACATAACTTAAAGGCTTTGATCTATATAAATTTCGTCAAGATTAGTAAGTACACAAATTTAAAGAGGCAAAAATGTAACCAAATTTGAATGGATGTAAAGTATAAATTTCTCTTTAAGCAATCGTTTCTCTGCTATGCTAAAAAATATGTAAAATTTTAGCATATACTAGCAGAAATACCCGGCGTTGCCCGGGTTAAAGAGAATAATGAAATCAAAAAACGCCGTCTAGACTACGCATCATCTTTATATATAGAGATGTATATACACACACGCACCCAAACACACGTATATATATATGTATATCAATATAAATATATGAAAGTCAATGAAGTTTCGTAAAAGAAGGTGATCATGTACATACTTTCTTGCTGTTGTGATTATAACACCTCGTTGTAAACAATGTTCCTTGTTTTCCCTTGTGGAGCATATACAAATAGGTTTTTTTGCTACCCACTCTTGAGCAGCCAACATATAGTTGTCCATGTGAGAAGCAGGGCTCTTCCAAGAGAAGACCAGCTACAGACAGTGTTTGACCCTGAGATTTGTTTATGGACATGG
>NC_069001.1:21863744-21868992 GCF_001194135.2 Octopus bimaculoides | reverse complement strand
AAATGTGATTGTTTCAGTTAGTAGAATAGTTTCATTTTTAAAGTGAAAGTATTTGACATGAGTGTTTTTGTTTCACTTTTGACACGTAATACTTAAATAGTGGAGGAGATATTATGTTGCCGTGTGCTCGAATTCTGCAAGAAGTTAAAAATTATTTTTGACTAAAACACAACTGGAACCCTAAGTAAGGCATGTGTAAAATTTGAATGAAATTGGTTGCGTAGTTCTCGAGTTTTAGGGATTCACACACACACACACAGACAGACAGACACACAGACACACATTCTCATTTTTATATATATATAGATAACCGATCTAAGCTGCGTTGCTGCAATAGAAAGAAAATTATGAAGCACTTGATGAAAGTTGTAAATAACCAGCAAATCTCTAATTTTTAGCAAAATATAATAATTGTATTTTACTGGCGTAATTAATTAACAAACGGTATAAATAATCAAAAATATTCGAAAATTTATGAGCATATATTAAAATTTGATAATGAAATTTGAATTAGAAAATTATCATTGGCAAATAAAATATGTGACTTTCATTCTTCTTTAAATGATTTTAACCTGCTCAAAAGTATAAAAAGTGTTTGAAAAATATTTTTCAAAATAAATTTCTAAAATGTTTGGGGATCTGCTAATGTGACAATAAAAATATCATAGCCGTTTACTCATACTTTTCTGCTCCCTTTTCCGTCACTTTCTTCCTGAATATCATATCTGAATATAGCAAAGATATGAAATTGTACAGAGGAATTGTGCCGAGAAACGTCAAACACCATTGCAATTTTCTACATGATGACATCCGAATTATTATCAGTCAAACGACATGGTTTATCACGTTCACAAGCTGGTGTTTCTCGGGGTTGTAAACGTGATCGAACCACTTTTGCTTCAAACTGGGTAACGTACGATGTACAACTTACTGACTCGTGTCGTTCAATTCATCTACTGATACCTTACTGGCATTTTCCTTATTCATTTCGGGATCCTTGTTGGTATTTTAAAATAATTTCTTTTTTGAGAAATTACAAATTTACTCTTGACTAGAGTTTAATCATTTTATAGAAATATTTTTTCCTTTATATTCCATATTTCTTTTTAGTTTTTTGTTTCTTTTTCTTGTTTGTTTTTTTTTTTTTGTCTTTTTTATTTAGTTATTTGCATCTGTGAAACCGTTGGTCGCAGATAGCGAGACAAACAGGAAAAATACGGGTGCAGAAATATTTTAATCAATTGAATCTGGAGAAGTTGAAATAAAGAAGTGGAAGAAGAAACACGTGCCAGCTGTCGTTGGAATCGCATTTAAATAATTCATTGTATTTAGTTTCATACAAATTTATAAGCATAACATCTTTATCTTTTGCTTGTTTCACACATGCTGGGGCATCGTCTTGAATAATGTTTAGTCGTATGAATCGAACTCAGCACTTAGTTTTCGTTTACATATTCTATCGATCTATCTTTTGCCGAACCGCTCGGTTACTGGGACGTAAACACATCAACACTGGTTATCGAGTGGTAGTGGTGATAGTGGTGGGACAAGCACAGACACAAAGACACACATACACACATATGCGTATATGCATATATATATATATATATATATATATATGCCGGGCCTCTTTCAGTTTCCGTCCACCAAGTCCGAAGCTATTATAGAAAACACTAGCCCAAAGTTTCACACAGTGGGACAGAACAGAACCCGGAAACATGTGGTTGGGAAGCAAGCCTTCTACGACACAGCTATATTCTACACCCCCTCATAGATCTCATTCTTTGCAGAGCCACCAATATTTACACCCTATACATTTAAATATGGTAGATAATGACAGGGAGAAAAACACTCGTGTATGATGGAGATACAACTTGTCTTTCAATATTTAAAAACTTTCAGCTGGATTAAACGTGCTTTGGCTGACATATTTTCATGCAGAAATGTGTTCATCCGTAGAGTGAGTGTGAGAAAGGTGCGCATATTTGTAAACAAGTAGGAAATTTCTGATCTGTACCAAAACACTGTAATTATGTTTTCCTGCAAAATTAATTATCCAAAATAATAGATAATTAAATATATTCCAAAAGATATGAAAATATATTAAAATTTGATAAATTAATAAACGTATGAATTAGAAACTGAACGTTAAAAAATTTAATATATGATAAAAATATCTTCTACTATAGCCCTGAGCCGAACAAAATCCTGAAAGTGGATTTGAAAGACGGAAACTGAAAGAAACCTATCGTATAGGAGTACATAAACGATCTTATCGCTAGAAATATTCCATTCAGGCACCGAATGAGATGGTGAGCCCACTTCCACGACCGAAAAGAAGAAGGTTCTAGCAGCACCATAAAGAATTTCCAAAACTAGGTAGAGGGCTATACATGGATGACGCACTTTTCGCCTTATTTAACCCTTCCAGAGTAGAGATAGAAAAATATAGGAAAACGTTATTCAAGTTCTTCAAAAACATAGGGCTTGCCATCTAAGTATGGAAGGAGTACAACACAGTCAAGTTTTTAGACGTTACACTAGACCTAAGTACTGGAATACATAAACCAAACAATAAAACCAATGAAAACCTTGAATACATTCACAAAAAGAATAATCACCCCAAGTGTGTAACCCAATCCATAGTCGCTAACATTTCAACCCTATCGAATCTATCAGCCAACGAGAAAATATTTAGGTTAAACGAGGATTACCAGAACTTAGCACTAGAGATGGCAGAGTATAAAGAAAATTTAATATTCAACGAGGGGAACTAAAACAAGTAAGATACATATAGTAATATAACCTATTCAGACCCTAATTATAACACACAAAATAACCATAATAACCCATTGAAAACCCTCATATGACGGTAAAGAAAAGAGTAAAAGCAAAGAAGAACGAGAACATAGATGACAAGTCTGGGAAAGAATGGTAAGGATTCGAACGAGAATGAACTCCACACGGAAGTAAGTAGCCGAAACAACAGTGGAGGCATTAATACGCTGTACATTAGAAATGATGAAGACCACCATAGACATACTCGCGCGCGCGCGCACCCAGAATGCAACTAAGAGATACAATGGTAAGTACCCGCACACCAGAGTAGACACCGCAGAAACATAAATTACACTGACAATAAAAACCGGAAAATACCTACAAATAACAAGACCAATAATAATTCTAGGATAACATTGTGGTACATTGCTGAATTGGCGAAACATAATTTCCATCATCCCTAGACTGTTCTATGCAGTGATAGACTATGCATTGATAGACTATGCAGTGGTAGACTATGCAGTGATAGACTATGCAGTGATAGACTTTTCTAAAACTAGCAGATTTTGCTAAAACTACCATAAAATATTTAATACACACAATGTACGACTTGCCTTCTCCAATAACAGCAGCCTAGCATAAATAATTGCAGAACATAATGAAAGTAAACAATACAACTTCCAAGGAGAACCTAGTAATCCGAATCTTAAACATTAGGAAGAAATAAGCAACAGCAGAAGGGACCTAGATGCTGAAACCATAGTAGCACGCACTAGAGGAATTGGGAACGGTAACAGAAGAACCAACAGTGAAAGGGAAATAAACCTAACGAATTCTCTAACAAGCATATAAAGAGGATGAACCGCTAGAAGGAGCAACGTCAAAGCTAATATTCATAGAAAATTCAGAAATAATATCGAAACGGGAGAGGAGACAGTAGGAGAGCCTTCTAGTGAAGCCAATAATACAATAAATAATAGAAATAAGCAGACAGGACATACAACTGTACTAGAGATAAAATATACCCGTTGCACTCAAGATGTCAAACTAAAAACCTGGTCTATTGATGCAAAGTTACGTAGGAGGGAAGAGAGTACGCTTATCTAGTGGCCAGCTCTCTCTCTCTCTCACTCTCTCTCTCTCTCTCTCTCACTCTCTCTCTCTCTCTCTCTCTCTCTCTCTCTCTCTCTCTCTCTCTCTCTCTCTCTCTCTCTCTCTCTCTCTCTCTCTCTCTCTTTCTTTATTATTTTATTTTAGCTAGAAAAAAATAAGCCATACAAACTTAAGCAAACTAGTTTGGTGAATTAGTGACGAAAACAATAGCTCTTCTATTGTTTGGGAACTAATTAGTACTGCTAAGCCTAATCGAGCAAAGGGAAATAGGTTTGACCAATGCATAGAACTTTACCAAATATTTACATCAAAATACACATGAATTAATGCAAGACAAGAACAAGCCATAGGATATTTACACAAACGGGGTAGGACAAATATAGGGATAATTATAGATAACCAAAGCCCCAGCAACAATTGAGCTTGATATAACAATTAGAATAACTTAACCTAGACATGAAAAATATTTACTAAATATGATTAATAGAAAAATAAAACAAAATACCCAATGTATAACACAAATCATGAGCAGCCCAACCGCAAAAATGAATGTAAACAAACATCGACTCTTCAATACAAGCATTACACACGAAATCAAAATCGTACACACGCGGCCATTAAACTGAACAAAGAACCTTACAAAAACACTAATCAAGACGTTGACCTATTTTTAAACCGAGCCCAAACTTCGGACAGTAACTGCTGTGAATCGGAGGTCAGTAGCGAATGCCTATAAAGGACAACCCTCCCACCTCCCACAGAACACTAACTAACAAGAATTTACTTCAATCGGTTCACTTCAAAGATGATCAAATTGATGGACCCTGATGAAGCTGCACCGACAATAATGCAAAGTTGAATTTGCAACAGTGAGTTGACGCTGCAGCGAAAACATATATAGGTCATTACAATATGCTGTATATAACTATAAAACAAATTTTGTAGATATACAATTCCTCATACACTTTATTATTAATAATAACCATACACTCCAGACAAAATTTACCGTCCAGCGAAGAGTACGGGCAACTACCCAACGAAAGAATTCACGGAGTGACTAACAACAAATTATAGCTGCAGACGTTAAATAATGATCGTTGTGGTTAGCCGTTGACTGGAACTTAACTGAGACCTAATACGGTATCCAAGCGGATAATATATCCCTCCAAACTCACTTTATATATATTTTTTTAGTGCTGTTGACACCACCGGATTGAATGGTACTGCCCAGGTCTCGAAACCATAATGATATCCGTGGGGCAGCTGATGATGGAGGTATGTTGAATTGTTGGTATGTCTGTTTTTGTATATGTGGAATAGTATCCTTTTGATATATATATATATATATATATATATA
>NC_069001.1:21860883-21863718 GCF_001194135.2 Octopus bimaculoides | reverse complement strand
TATATACATATATGTAAACATAGAGAGAGAAAGCAGAAGATAGAGATGTGTATGAATATGTGTGTGTGTGTGTGTTTGTGTGTGTGTGTGTGTGTGTGTGTGTGTGTGTGTGTGTGTGTGTGTTGGTGCTTTTGTTTATCCCAGACCACCACTTGACAACCGATAGAATAACTACAAAGCTTAAAAAATGTACGTACTGCCGTTGAGTCTGTTCACTAAAACCCTGCAAGGCGATGCCCCAGCATGGCCACAGTCAAACAATGAAAGTCAAAGAATTATAAACAAAACTTTTGCCTGGCTTTGGTAATATGCTCTGAAAAAAATATTCAAATTGAAAACAAACTGCCAGGTCTCTTGAAAACCTCTCGTCTCTCTAGAAAACATGTGAGGAAATGTTTCCCTATTTTCTTTTCGATGAACAACAGCGGTAAAATAGAAACTGAGAACAACCAATATGCAACACTGACCTTAGTGACCTCGGGTCATTCCAGTCCATCCTTTTATTACTAGTACAGTAGATTCTTGGCATTCTAAACCTGCATACCCATCACCATGGCAGCCAAAACTATATCGTCATCATCATGTTCATCATCATCCTCATTACATGCATGTACTGTGGCTGCTGCTACTATCGCTATCACCTATAAGTAATCAGTTTCTTTTTCTTCTTTATCTTTATCCAATAAATCGTGTACTAACATCACATCCTAAACACATTCAACTGTCACAATATTCATGACGTCAGCCCAGCCCACTATCCATCGACTTCCATGCATCACTCCTCGAATCAATGAACTCAATTTTTTATAAATACAAAATTTCTCTGCATCCCATTCACTTGAATAACAAAACAAACAAACCTGCTGCAATTCCCAATAAGACAGACTTTGCCCTACAACTTCCTTTTTTACGTTCCAAGGAAGTAGACACACAATTACGAAACACACTTTGTCACACTCTTCAACACAACAAATTCAACTTTACCAAACCCACTCTCTCTTCTAGTGGTAGCAGCCACTACAGTAACACCAACCATTGCTACGGAAATGTTGATCAGTTTACTTCGCATAAGTCAGGTGACAAGGGGTTTGGAGAGAACAAAAACAGTACTTGCGACAATATCCGGCAAAGAAACAACAACCAAAGATAACCCAAGCACCAGCAGCTTTTTGTCCAAAATTACACTCCTTTAGCCATGGTAGAACAGGAGAAAAATTCATTAGAAGCATTCTTGCTTTAGCACATCAACCTCAATTGCAATATTCACTCCAGTACGGCAACATTCCCAGTGTCAGCCCCAATCGAAAAGTAGTGTTGCTTTGGCTAACGAAGCTCTATTTCTCATTTTATAAATTCAGGGTTCGCTCTTGTGTCGCCGTTCCTTTCTTCTATACATCAGTGATTTATTTGCTGCCACAATTTAGATACCATACACAAAGCATACAGAAACATAAGCTATGATCTTGAAAGTATGCACCAATGGAAATATGTCAAGAAAACAGAAACTCTACTGATATCGCAAAGATATCATCGCACCACTACCTATTTAATCATAAGCAGTTTTTATCAAGAGCCCTCAAAATCGCTTTATCTATTGGCTTTAACTGTTGGGAAAGATTTCATTTTTACACATAACTAGCATGGCATCCTTGCCTACCCTTCAAAACTAAAAAGCATTTTATCTGCAAATATCGACATTCTACGACACATGAAGCCTACATTGCTCTATTTCTATCACATCTGAAATGCTGCTGCTGTTGTTGCTACTGCTATACACCATCATATCTAGGTAAGTACTTGCCGTCTTATTCACCCCTTCCTTTCATACTCCTTGTGGTGTTTAAAACCTCAGATCACACATAAATACTGTGCAGGTTTCTCATCAGAAAATATTCAATCTGGAACGCCCTTGTTTATAGCTTCCATACCGGTGTTTACCTGCAAAACGGTTTTCCCGTTTTTCCTATCTATGTCGGCCTGCCAAGGCCATGAGCAATTCTCTTCTTCCACCCATAGTATGTAAAATGAGAGTCCTGAAGTATCATAAAATAACAGCTAGACGATAAAGGCAATTCTCTTAAACTTTCAAACCACTCGACCACCTCCCAACAGATGCTGGTGGGGAGAAGCTTAATTGCCGAAAAACCCTATAACTCCCTTCGTTACCCTAACCGACTCGCACCTGAACAACTTCCATATTAATGTTAAGGTGAAATTTGAGGCTTTGCCATGACTTGATGAATGTCTACACCGAACAAATAAAAGAGTTTCTAGTTCCATCTATGTTCTTTTGAAGCAAATAACTATTTTCCGATGTCTTTAATGATCGGTGCGTATTCACAAGGTTAATGGCTACCATAATTGGGCTCAGCAGACTACTCCAAGTATCTCGCTTATAGTTCTATGTGTGTCCAAGGAATTTGAATTCAGTAATGGAACTCTGGAAACATATTAGGGATGGGTAATTTCAGTCTTCCTGTAATTAATAGTCAGCAATTATTCTGAAACCAAGATTTTATATCTCAAATCCGGACAATACAACAGGAGAAACAACTTCATCTTTATCAACGAGTTTGCATTTCTCAAATTGTGCTCGAACAAATCACATACACAGCAAAAGTATTTTCGATAAGTGTTAAGTTAATTGGTTAGCACTATTTATTGACTGATACTTAGAATTTCATTCTTCGCTTTATATTTTCCTACATTTCTGACATGTGCATTCCCTTGTCCGACTCAGCACACTATTTTTTTCTGCTGTTTCTCTTTTTCCTTAAATAATATTATTCAAATTCAATATCCTATTTTCATTCACGCTTACACAAACATGCATAT
>NC_069001.1:21857178-21860782 GCF_001194135.2 Octopus bimaculoides | reverse complement strand
ATATATACATACATATATGTATATATATATATGTATGTATGTATGTATGTATGTACATGCCCACATCACTTTCACATTCTATATAATTCTATATATCATAAAATCTCAAGGATATTTCAATTATCAAAAGTAAGGAGATTAACACAGCTAGAAATTAGCCTCCAGCCGTAGATTTAGGGTTTAGTTAATTGATGGGGATTTAAAGAGTCGTTTAATTGATTTGAGTTAGAAATAAGCAGGCACATTCGGGGGATATGAACCTTAGAGGTAAAGTTCACAATGCTTTTCTGTCTGTCTCTGAAACTCTTTTAGGTATTATGCCAATTATATCAACATACTTAATGACATCATTGTTAAGTGCTTTCTGTAATCATTGAATCGGTAATGTATGTTGATTTGATACGTTATATTGTTATTGTTATTACTTTTTTTCTGTCATGAAGATTAGTGAAATACTGAGTAATAGTGTTGGTGATGTGATATGCAGTGAAAATTGTTCCTTTGAATTGGTATTAAAGTCCGTGCTTCAAGTGAATATTAAATTCTACCCAAGGCCATGGTTACTTGCAATAAACGAAAAAGAATTTAAGTCCTTAAGTGTGTTTCCTTCACTAAATTTGCTTTCATTCAATCAATATCGGCAAAAGTTAAGTTTTCTTTGTTAATATTGTTGATCTTAAAACTTTCACAAAGGCATCTGTAATATAAGCACCACTGTTGAGTCGTGATCATAGTAAACGATTCAACATATTTTTACAAATCTGTGATTTTATTATTATTATTATTATTATTATTACTTTAGAAATATGGAGGCAGTGAACTGGCAGAACCGTTAGCACGCCGGTCAAAACGCTTAGCGACATTTCGCCAGGGTGTACGGCATGAGTTCAAATGCCACGAAAGTCGACTTTGACTTTCACTCTTTCAGGGTAGATAAGGAAGCACCAGTTGAGCCTTGAGGGACAATATAACCGATGTTCCCCCCCCCCCATCCCTACTGCTAACTTTGTGCCAAAATTTGAAACCATTATATCAGAAAAAGGTAGCTGAATATATGGGATTCTATAATCTGCAGTGGTTCGAGTTAAATATATTTTACATAGATATCAAATGCCGAAAGTGAACACGAAGACCTATATTATATGCTCGAAAAGTTGCATCTCCGTTTTAAAGGAAGTAGATATGATATAGTAACAAAGACTTAATGAATACGCTTAGAGCCCATCTTTATTTCATGTTGTCAATGAAAGAATATGCGTGTAGACATATATGCATAAATAAATACGGTGGAAGAAAACCTGTGACCGAGTAAGGGCACTTCCTAAACTCATTTAAGTCCGTACAAACGTTTCGTGATTTTAGGGTGCGTGAATATGCTTTGATTGGATAAAGTGTTGCACGGCACTCAACCCAATTTTTAGTGCAATTAGCTATAAAACCAGCGACAATACAGTGATTGAAACGAGCAGAACCTAACTGCACTTCAGTTTTTTTTCTTTTTCTTCCACGCTAAATATTGTCATCATTGGCTGCACTCATGAATTCTGTCTACCCAGCCCTATTGACAAGGCGCGCTGAGGTTCCGTGCCATAATATTACAGTTTAAATCGTCTGACCATCCTCATCAGAGTGTTTCCGTTACCATCTACTCCAGGACCGAAATATTCACTACACGAATCCTCCGCGATGTAGTGCTCACCTATAATACGTCATTTTGAATGAACACACTTGTGTTAACGTTGTCCTAATGCAGTAATTTCAAACAATCACCTGAATAAAATTACTGCTATTGTTTGTCAACAACTATAGGCGGTGTATAATTCATTTGTCACTGTTATTCATGACATCGTTCGTGCGTTTGTACTGGTTTTAGCTTTAGGGTTAGGGTTAGGGTTTTAGAGTTAGGGTTAGGGTTAGGGTTTTAGGGTTAGGGTTAAGGTTTTAGAGTTAGGGTTAGGGTTAGGGTTTTAGGGTTAGGGTTAGGGTTAGGGTTAGGGTTAGGGTTAGGTTTAGCTGAATACACGTCATTGATTGATTGAAATTACCAAAATACGACAAATTTAACACGAAATAACTTTGAAAATAGAAACTTTTCTCGACAACGCTAAGAGTAAAAGATGTTTTATATGACACATTCTGCCAGTGTCCGAAGTTTGAAAGAGTTTAGTCACAAAAATTAATTTCTCGATTTGCCGTTCAAAGGGAAAAGATCCATACTTTGCTTTAGAATCTTGTGCTTTTAGTTTTCTTTTGGAAGAATATCTATAAAATTAATCGACAATTTACACTAATGCTGCTTTAACTCAAATACATAATCTCTTCACTGCTGAAGTTTCTATTAATTTATTTTAATCAAGTGGACAATTTTTATCATATGTTTTATTGTCTTCGTTTGTTTATTTATTATTACATACATTAATTTTACTTATAGTTGTATTCTTTTCTACAATTCAATATCTTAGATATTTTATTACAGTCGTTTTTCTTATTATTTATTATATTTTATTTCCACGCATAATTACTTCCTTAATACATTATCATGGTGTACCAGGTTAGTGACAGACACAACAACGGCAATACAAAGAAAGATAAACGCAGTAGTAGACACAGAAAGTAAAAGAGAAAGAGAGAGGGGGAGTAAGAGTTATCATTGTAATTATTTAAGCGATAATGCAATTCTAAATTTGACTCTATGGAATATTTGGAAACGTGTACTTATTTCCATTCATAATTATTTAATTAATTTAATACATTCCGTTTAAGCCTCAATAATGCTATCATTTAATATCTCAAGATTTCTGTGCAATCCTTAGGACATGGCATGAAAAACTATGACATTTCACAAAAAATGAGGATTAAATTGTTGAAAACGTTGATATTTACACGACAAAAAATTAAATCGATTCCATTTTGTAAAATGAGTGACGGAATAGGTTCCAGAATGATTTCAAGTGATTTCAAGTAATAGAATACGAGAACAAACATAAATTCTATAATTAATTTAATCTTGCACTGTGCTATTAAAGTTACGTCTAACGGGGTTAGACAGACTCGGCTTAAATATTTATATACATGTTAAAACTAACTGGAATAATTTATTAAAGATTAATACTTCAATATACATGAATAAAAAGCTAATTAAAATATACAGATATATATGCTGACACAAAAATAATGACACCATAGGAAACAAATTGACAATCATTAATATAAAATTAATTTATCAAATAAAGAAAAATAAATTTATAAAACAGGGAACCTTGAGAACCAGACAAAAATATTTCTGCAAAAACCAATTAAGAGAGTAAGAAATGAAAACATATAGAGAGGAAAAGTATAATTAAGAGAGGGAATAGGAAATAGAGGGAGTTATTTGGTGAAAGAGATAAAGAGAAAGAGGAGAACTTGCAAAAGGAGAGAATTTTTTCTAATTTATTCTAAAAGGAAACGTACAATACGTCATGACGCAGCATGAAATCTAGCAATTTACAATTAAGGAAAAGTGATTTGTTGATTTTGCTTTCATATGCTTATATACATACATACATATATACGTCTACACACACACACACACACACACACATATATATATATATATATATAT
>NC_069001.1:21851369-21857168 GCF_001194135.2 Octopus bimaculoides | reverse complement strand
GTACAAGAAAGCACCAATGTTTACTGGAAATAGCAGTCGATACATTTACGACGTTATAGTAAATCTTCAGTGTGTATATACTGGCAAAGACGTGTGAGGGCGGCAAACATGAAAAATTTGGTCTTATCTCTAGGAAGAATATTAAAAAATAGGACAACTAGAATCCAGTACCTAGGTATCAGACTCCTCAAATACGTTTGACATCGTAAATTTGATTAGTCTTCATCAGTTGGATTTACCTGGACAATATATAGTCAATTCAAAGAGAAAACAATAAAAAAAAACTGAAAAGAAAAGAAAGAAATGAGAAAAAAACGAACGTGAGGATATGCACAAGAAATATAGAACTTCTCATTCGCAAAATGAGCTCCCTTTAATTTTGTTCAGATTGCTTTCAATTTTGGAGCATCAATGCAACTCTGAATTTTGATTACGATCAACCAATTATTTTATCTCGTAAATTAAAGAATCTGATGTTATTTGGAATTAAAGTTGGGAAATTTGGGTAATTTTAGCTAATCAACAGACAGCGCGGAATTAATAGCTTGTAACCATGACAACCGCACGTTGTGTTGTGTTTCACCCGCATATGTTCATTCTTCAAACCACGAGATATACTTCACCCGCGTATTTTATTTTGTTTTAATAAACATTTATATTTATGAATTAGAATTTTATTATAGACATTTTTCGTCATATATAGCAAAAGTTTGAGATGTTTATTTGTTTTTTTCCCATTATGAAGATGAATGGAATATGTGATATTTGTACAGATAATTTGACATTATTCTTGAATTCTGCATGCAAAACATATAAGAAACAGTTATTCTTCTTGGGAAAAATTTTTGTTGACTAGTATTATTCTTATCGTAATTTATAAATCCAAACATGAAAATGTTACTCAGCTTCAAAGTTTTGGAGACAGACCCCTTTCCCCCACACACAAACACAAACGTATACACACATACACACACATGCACTTATTTATTAATGATGTACACAAATGCATGACAAGTATGCATAATAGTAAAATACGCATAAAGTAAACATGCAGAGAAATATATTAATATAAAAAAAATTAAATAATAAAAACATACAAACCATGAAGAGACAATGAAGAGACAAAATGAAGAGATTTGTACAATCGCCATTCGTGCGACCTTAGAACACACACATAAGTATTGATATATACGTTAGTTTATGTTTTCATACATGGGTGTGCATTGTGCATACTCACACACCCTTAGTTTAGTTTTTATGTTTGTATATATATATATATATATATATATATATATATATAACAAAAGAGATGTATTTCCACGCAGGAAAAAATACAGGCAAATTTGTTGAAAATGCACCTAAATTTGCAAAACTTAATTGTTTAAAATAAATTCATTTACATATATACATATATACATATATACATATATACCAAACTAGTTTCAACAATGTTTTGATTATCAATGGTAAACATTTAGAGTTATGAATTAGTAAAACATGTTTAAAAATTTCGATGTTGACAAGTTTAAATGTTCATGACAGTCAATAAGGATAAAACTATGCATCAATTTATTTGAATGTACGAAGCTCATTAGTGTTAGTAGTGATCGACAAGAAATGAATATCATCAAAGTTTCTGTCATAGTAAGTTCAGAGGGAAAAAAGCAATTGCGAAATGAAGATAGTAAAACAAGGGTTTTGGTTTACAATTTCTCTGATCCTCTTTCCGTCGTATGTAGGAACTTTCGCTGCAAAGGTGTGTTTTGGAATCCTGTGTAGTTATAAATTTCTTCCACAAGCGGATCTCATTTTTGATTCGTTAAATTACTGGTGACGTCTTGTTTTTCCGGTGATCAAGTTTGTCGCTCAGGCTGGTTGGCTTCCCTGTCGTTCCGATTGGTTGATTCTCTTAATGGGTCATTTTGTTGTATTTGCTAAAGTTCGATTTTGATTGGTCTAGAGTTGAGTGGCGTCAGCAACTCGTGTTTGTGTGGTATTATTGTATGGTGATTGGGAGTTACGGTTTCGAAACCTGAGTGAAAGACTGTTACTAAAGTTTTTTAAATTGTTTGTTGTTCCAGGTTGCTTGGGGGGGGGGAGAAATTGATTTTTTTTTCTTTTTCTCATTAGTGTCTTTTCTTCTTTCTAAAGGATATTTAGCTGTCGTTTATATTTTTTAATGAGTATGCTTTCCTTATTTAAATGGAATTAGGTTGAGGTGTTTTCCGGTGAATTGATAGAAAGGGAAGATTTGGCATTTCGGGTTTATGTTTACGGGGCATCTAGATCAATGGTGATGCATTTTTTCAATATTTTAAACAAATTATTATGAACGTAGAAAAAATATACATTTATCAATATTTTTATAAGCAGTTGTATGTATATAGTTAGTCTATATTTTTGCATGCAATTTAAATTTACCAAATAAAAGCAAATTGCAAATACCCTGCAACCTTACAACTGCTGCGATAATTATAAACTGTTAATTGAACGGCAGATGAGGATTTTCATATACCTTGGACCTTCCATTTAATTGTTTTTTTGTCAACAATTTCACCTCCAGCCGTTCTAGTCACATAGGTATATGTATGTGTTGATACTCATATATGTGACGTCGTCATCGTTGTATAAAATGTCCTTTACTATCTCTTACGTATCGAACGCTCAAACACACACAGAGTCGCATATACACTCATATAAAATGTTTTGTACTACAGTTGACTATAGAAGGATTATGTCTATGAAATTTATGTTGTTTTACTCGAAATAAAAAAAAATACATTTTGACATTCATATGGTGTAATAATTTATAGTAAGAGAGACACACACAGATATACATTCACGCATGTCAGTCGTTACATATGAATACGTATGAGTAGATATATGTGTGTTAAATAACGTACCTAACGCAGACACACGCACACATTCAGATACATACGCATGCATACTCACACAGACATAGACGCTCATATACAAAATTTGACGTTGTCGCCGAACGCGAAAACACACACACACACACACACACACACACACACACACACACACACACACACACACACACACACACACACACACACACACACACACACTAACAGACACATGCACACTCATACACACACACACATACACTAACAGACAAATACACACGCATATACAAAATGTGACGTTGTCGTCGTCGTAGTTGTCATGTCCTGTACTATATTTGACTATAGAAAGATTATCTCTATAAGATCTTATATTAGTTTAATCGAAATAAAAATAATTATATGTTGACACTCGGAGAGTGTGATAATATTACCCTGTAAAATTTGATTTGATTTGGTGGAGCCGTTTGAGAATGCCTTGGGAACAGACAAACAGACGATTTAATAATTATACATGTATAGGTTAGGCACATGTATTAACTGTTAGTTTAAGTATTAATGCGTAACTGTAAATATCTTGCAAATTTGCAACTGCTCTGCGATAATTATTGACGGGTAATTGAATGGTAAGTGTGTAAAATAAGATGATCTTAGTGGTATCACATTAAAATTAAAAGTGAAACAATAAAAGTGAAACAATAAAAGTGAAACAATATTATATGAAATTAAAATATAGATGTTATTCTTTCACGTTTGACACGTAATACCAAACCGGTGTAGCAGATTGCTTCGGTCCCGCATTAGGCAAGGAATTGAAAATGTTTTTGGCCCACAACGCCCCATGGACCCTAAGTAATGCATGTGTAAAATGTAAATAAAAACTGTTGAGTACTTCTCGAATTCTAGAGATTCACACATAGAAACACATATTCTCAGTTATATATATATGAGGACATCATTATACACCCATATACACGTATATAATTGTATATGCACACACACCCGCATACATATATATGTATATAGCCATATACTAACATATACAGATATATATATATATATATATATATATATATATATATATATAGATATATATCAGTATTAACAAAAAACACTAATTATAATAATACTGGTAATGACACTTCTGCTTCCATAAGTAATAATGATAGACCTATATTAATGAATAACAATAACAATAATCATAATGAAAGATTTTCCATTACTGATGTGACTTATAGGAATAAATTCATAACAATAGTGGCCGAATATAACTGGTAACACAATGGGTAGAAATAAAAATTGCAGCAATGCTGATCATGTGCATACCATCAAAACACAGAAATTTAGACAACAGAAACACAAAATCCGGTGCACTTTGCGTAATGATGACGTAATATAGTTTAACCTTCATTGAACTTGCAACATTATTACGAAACTTTCTGAAAAAGTTTTTGCTGCCTTAGAGAAAATGTTTTTTTCCCTTCTAAGAAGTGTCACCTTATTTATTCAAATAAACTTTGAATAAGAATTTTCTTTTCAACATTATCTAATCTTGAAACCATTATATCTGGTATAAATAAGCGTAATATCACAATATCCCGTAGCAATTGATATATTGTAAATAATAATGATAATAATAATAGTAATAATACGAACAATAAAAACAACAATAATAATAACAATAATCGCAGTAGAAATAATATAAACATTATTATTAATATAGAAAATAAGAACAGCAATAATAATGGTAAAAGTAATAATAATAGTAATAGCAGTAATAATAGCAATTATAAGATCAACAATAGTAATAGTGATAAAGATAATGATGATAATATCAGTTATTACCTTTATAGCTGTAGGAATAATGACGGTGGTAGAAACGAGAGAACTAGTAATAATAAATATCATAAATATAAGGAGAGTAACGGTGTCCTTAATAGTAATTATAATAGTAATAATAATAGTAGAATCGCTATTAATAAGACTAGCAGCCGCAACAATAATGATCTTTGTTACAGTAACATTATTTGCCATGACCGAAGTGTTAGCAGTTCTATCATAGGACATTCTGTTGAAGTCGTTTATAGCAGTCAAGTAGCTAAAACCAGCGATGATTGTATCAATTGTCAGCCAATTCTCTCAACTTTTAATATTTTCACACACAAACTTAACAGGGCGTTTGGCAACAATATCAGAGGTGACGAAGTGGTTAATCTTGGTTCCGTATATAGCACAGCCATCACACCTTATAATCACTCCGTTTTTGATGTAGATATGGATTACACAACTATTCATTATCACATCGACTGTTCTAACACCGAGAGCTTTACTGATAGTACTGATGATGATAATCATAGTATCACTTATGTAACACTGGACTATTAGTCTTATGTAACTCTGCTAGCCGTAGCCGTAATCAACACTCTCTACCGTATTTATTTGCCACTGGTCACAATAGCGACCAGTTGTCTCCTACATTATGTAATTTCAAAAGCAAATCGTTGTGCCCTATTATGAACGTTTGCATAAACCAAAATATTGTATATAAATGAAACGTAATAAATGATATGAATACTTGTACATACATAGGTTCGTGTAACTTCAAGCAGAGACTTTACAATCTTTGTTTTTCTCTCAGAAATCGAAATAAGGCTACGGTTACGTCACTTGCATGAAAATGTGGGATTTGAAAAATGAAAAAAATCAATTCACTATTACCTGTAAAATAAAAACAGTTTACCATATTAAAATGGCAGATACGGAGGCACATTTTGTTGCGCCTAATTATGGGAAATCCTTAAATGTCCAGGTAATGTACTCAATAAATCTTAAGATCTTAGATTGAAATGTTTACATAATATTAGAATCACATTTGCATACTTTAGACTTTTTACCTAATCTACTTCTAACAACTTCCACTAACGGTTATATATAT
>NC_069001.1:21844349-21850980 GCF_001194135.2 Octopus bimaculoides | reverse complement strand
TATATATATATATATATATATATATATGTATGTATGTATGTGTGTGTATGTGTTTGTGTGTCTGTGTTTGTCCCCCAATATCGCTTGACAACCGATGTTGGTGTATTTACGTCCCCGAAACTTAGCGGTTTGGCAAAAGAGCCCGATAGAATACGTACTAGACTTACAAAGAATATGTCCTGGGGTCGATTTGCTCAACTAAAGGCGGTGCTCCAGCATGGCCACAGTCAAATGACTGAAACAAGTAAAAGAGTAATAGAGTATATATATATATATATAAATATATATATATATATGTACTGAAAAGTTTTCTAAATCAATACCATACTACCTGGAACATAAACACGCTTTACCATACTAAAATGGCAGGTACGGATGCACAATTTGCTGCCCCGAATTGCGGGAAAGAGTAAGTCACCACAAGCTAGATAGGCTTAGGAAAGACTTAATCAGCACGCTTTGCTCTATGGGATTGAAGATCACCATGAAGACCAACCTCAACACAGATGTAACGCTGTACTTGCGCGCCGGTACCTACAGGCCAGCACAGCCTCATTCCACCCACCTATCGTGTTCAAGAACCTGCTAAAGGGTGTTAATAAGGGGATTTCTAGCCTTTCCTCTAACTAGGAGGCCTTCGATGTGGCAGCCCTATAATATAACGAGGCCCTAACCGCCAGCGGATTCAAGGACCGCTTCTCTTGTATGCCAGAACCCAACAACCGCAGAAGGAATTGCTGCAGAAATACAATTTGGTTTGCCCCCTTCTCCCTTAATACTATAATGCCCGTAGGTAGACTTTTCCTTAAATTAATAGACAAACACTTTACTAACTCCCTTATGCACCTCCCTTTTTTTCAACAGGCACAACGTTAGGGTCTCTTTTAGGTGTGGCCCTAGGATTAAGAGAATCTTAGTGTCCCTAAGCAACGGAAAGAGGAGGGTTGTTCATGCAGGACCCACAAAAGTTGCCCAGTAGAAGGCCGCATCGAAACCAAAGGTGTCATCTGACAAACCGAGGTGCGGACGAACCTGGCCAGTTCCAGCGGCAGAAACTATCGCAGAGGGCAGAGCCAACAACACCACCACTACCATCACAGCGAACAGCCTTACCGACGTCAACAATAACAACACCAGCAGTACCGACATCTCCGACGCCACCACCACCACCATCAGTAACATCGACCACAGTGACGTCACCTCCAATACCAGCAGTTGGTTGCTGTTGTTAATTGCTGCAGCACCACCAACTGCAGCAGCGCCCCTAGCAGAGGCACCGGCATAGATGTGAATA
This sequence comes from Octopus bimaculoides, assembly GCF_001194135.2. Taxonomy (NCBI): domain Eukaryota; kingdom Metazoa; phylum Mollusca; class Cephalopoda; order Octopoda; family Octopodidae; genus Octopus; species Octopus bimaculoides. The sequence goes on along the minus strand of NC_069001.1, from coordinate 21,849,686 downwards.
ATGGTATCCCAGTCAACGAGAACTTTCACCGGGGAAGATAGCAACAGCAATAATAACAAATGTTGTAACACTTTCGGCACCATCATCCCCACCTTCGCCAATACCAATACCAACGGCCCCAGCAACATCATCGTCGATAGCACCAACAACAACAGCAGCAACAACAGCAGCAGCAGCAGCATCAAGATCGGCAGGCTTAATAGCACCAACACATGTACCACCCGAAATACATGCGGAGACAGTAACACTACCGGCGCAACCACCACCTCCAGTGACACAACCACCAAAAGCCCCAGCTCCAGCACCACCAGAAACAACATCATCGGTAGCACCAGCGGCAGCAACACCAGTGTACCGACATCAGCAAAAACATCAACAAATACAACCGCAACAGCAGCAAAAAGAGCAGCAACAACAACAGTCCCGACAGCAGCAGAGGTAGCAAAAACAACAGCAATAGTAGACATGACACTGACTCCACGCATCCAATGTATTTCCTTGGATGCGTAGGAACTTCCTTTAAGAAACGTCTTTACAACCATAGATCCTCCTTCAGGGTCCCAAAAAGGAGACATGTAATATCGCTGGCCAGCCATATCTGGCAACTGAAGGAAGATGGAATTCCAATCTTTATATCATGAAAAATCCTCCAACGTCTGGGTCCATACATAAATTGAAAGAAACGCTGCAAGTTATGCATATCCAAACGCATGGAAATCCTGAAAATTTCGCACTCACCAGGGACCATACTGAACTCCAGAACGGAGATTTTCGGGCCCTGCTTGCATTTCAGGAGACTTCTGTTAGCGTTTTGGGAACTGCATAATGGCGATAATTGCGGTATTAGTGATAATTACACAGCAGCTTGAAATTGATTGTTGATGAGAGTGAGGATAACTCCCTAAATTTTACTCTCATAGCCGACATGTAGCGGAGCTGAAGGATGACAACACAGCCGCAAGCCGATGACCAGCAGCAAAGGCAGATGATCCCATTATTTATATCTGTATCGTTTCTCCCACGATATTTTAAAGAGGTCATAGGCCAATAGGTCTTAGGGTCTGAAGATACCCCATTAAGGTACACCTTATAGCGAGAAACCCAGGATAACCGTATAAACAGGTCTTCACCAGTAATAAGTATAGACTGCTCTTCTTCTTAGAGTATGCTTCTTCCTCGGATTTATGTTTTTCTAAAAAAAAACGATATATATATATATATATATATATATATACACCCACACACCCACATACACACCCACACACACACACATACACATATATATATAAGGGATGGGGTGGAGGTGGGATGGGATGGGATGGATAGGGATGGATACTTTGTTTTTCATCCTTACGGGGTTGATAAATTTTGTGCCAGGTGAGTACTGGAATCGATTGAATCGACTTCACTGCTTTCCTAACATTGTTGGCATTGTCCCAAAATTTGAAATTATTATTCATTTTGTCCATCATATACAAGTATGTTTGTATTCATCACAATTTCTTTTTTCATTTTATTCAATTTTTGAAAAACTGAAGCATTTTTTTGTCAATTCCGGAGCGTATTGAGCTTACATTGTGTAACTCTCGGCCCATCCTGTATTGAATTTCTCTTTTTTCTCTTTTCTTATTTTCCCAGAAGACTTCATTTGCCTGGTTGGATCAAACCTGTTCTCTTTTGGCCGGAAATTTTGTTTCCAAAACACTACATGTCTACAACATATCTTCCTCCTTAAGTACTATTTCATGAAGTACCTGATCAGAGAAATAAATGTCCGTCACACAAGACACTCTATCAGCGTCGTTAATAGCTCCTAGTAAATTTATGAATTATAATTATTGTTTGAGCATCACGAGTTCTTGAAATATCATGAAAACGATAGGATATCAAATGGGAGGATATCAAATATCATGAAAGCGATAGGATATCAAATGGGACAACTCTTCCAGAAATTATTCCTTTTCAACATAAGTTAAGATGCATATGCACATTCCAAAAGCAACACAAGGAAGAAAATAATGGCAGAATGTCATGATTTTTACTTTTTTTATTTAGAAACTGCTGAATCAAATTTGAATTGGTACTAAACACAAGTACTGCTTTTATCATAGCCACTTGCACCACCACCGCTACAACTACCACCACTACAACTACCACCACTACCACTACTACTACTATGCAAATATGTCTACAATCTGATACATTTCTTTCCACAATCCTATCTAAATACAAATTTTGATGAGCAATACACAAGAATTAGGACCGCTAGAATAAAATAGTAATAAAAGAGATCCATACATAAAAAAATGGTTGAGAATCCCTGATCTAAACGAACAGAAGGAACATATTTTCCACTTCCGGTGAATATTTTTCAAATTCCTAACACTATAGATAATTTTAGTTTTGAACCTTAACAAAATTTTAGCATATTAGAATTAATTTAGTTTACTGAGCTGTGAAAAGGTTGCATCAGCCAATGACACATTTTTGTTCCGTAAATCTCTATATATGTCCGTTCTTAGTAGACTGTATCAATAACCTTCATTCCCGGTTCTAAGTAAATGAGTCAAAAGAAATCTGTATTACTGTGTTCAAAGAATTTCAAGACAGTTTAGAGTTCGGGCAGCTAAATCCTAATTCAGATTATTTCATTCAACGGAATTTAATTTATTCTTCGATAAAATATCACTACTTCGTTGTAGTCTTTCATCTTTTTCGATGTAAGAAAATAATTACCAGTAATATCCTGTGGTCGTATCAATTACGCACACTACTTCTTATTGCAAATATTGGTTTTGTACGGTGAGAAAAAAGTAATTATTCACTTCTCCATTTAATTCATTTTCGTCAGAAGTAAAGTCTCTCAATTATATTAATTTTTCATAAGTTCTCTCAGTGCACATATTTGCTAGGTGTATAGTATCCAATGGTGTGCGTTGGTCGATAATGTAATTTTGCTATTATTGCTGTAGTGTTTTTCTTCTTGTCACTGCTCTGCCAGTTGGTACAAACAACTTGAAATCAGAGAAATGAAAATATTACTTTTTTCTTCCTTTTGTGCATCAGAAATGCTTATGCTGTCACATTTGTCTAGTTTGATACACATTTTGATATCCTGTGCGATTTTGTGTCCTATTTTTAATAGCTTTTCTATTTCGTTGTGGTCTCTTCAAACTAGACATCCATGAATTCGATTATTCCCTATTTATTTACTTGTTTCTGTCAGTGGAATGTGATGAAACTGGGACACCACGTTGAAAGGTTTAGCCAAACAAATATTTTTACGTCTGGTACCTGTTCTATTGATTCATTTCGCTAAACCGTTACGTTTCAGGGATGAAACCACATGTTGTCAAGTAGTAACGGCATAATCACAAACAAGCACAAACATGTACATACATGTATATATACTTACAGACATATATACACACACAGATAGATAGATAGATAGATAGATAGATAGATAGATAGATAGATAGATAGATAGATAGAAAGATAGATAGATGGATGGATGGATAGATAGATAGATAGATAGATAGATAGATAGATAGATAGATAGATAGATAGATAGATAGATAGATAGATAGATAGACGGAGTGTTTCCAAACAGCTCACGTCTGCCCTGCCAAAATAAGGTGATGATCAATGGAACTGAAACCGATAGTATGTCATTCCAAAGGGAACTTTTTACTGTACAAAAACAATTCTTTGTATTTTGTGCGTATTGCTTGTAGTCCTTGGTGGTTTCATTCACTAATTTCTTTAAATTGTCAGAGTCTGGCAAAAAGTTAGACAGCATAATGTATCTCTTTGAACGTGTCCCCTTTCTTTGATGGTTACTATTATATCGAGGTTCATTAACTCCTTGCTACGCAGCGATATTGAAATTTTCCATTTTGACATAGCATGATAGATGCCCTCTGTATTTGTGTCTTTTATTTACATGGAACATAATCAATATTCATGTCACGGGTCTCTTCTTAAATGTTCTCGTTTATCAATGGAGAGCGAGCTATTTTGTTTGTCTTCTCTTTTTGACGTTTTCGGTGAATTCCCGATTGACTGCTAACTTTTACAGACCTAAGTCAATTTTCAACATTTTTTTCTTCCCCGAGATAATATTGATTTCCATATAAGCAAGTAATCTATCTATTTTTGTTGTTGTTGCTATTGTTTTACTTATTTATAAATGGGTGGAGTGATTCACACGGCCTGTACTCGCCTTCCGAGATGGATTAGTTTGGTATGGTGAAGATTCTACCTGATGAGTTATTACTCGCCTACTGTAAGAAAACAATTATCAACGAGTGAATTTCAAATAATGGCTTGTTTTATTGAAGACATCTTAACCCTGTATGTAAACACATTATGGAAGATAAGAGAGATGTGAGGATGTCTAAAGTGTTTGAGAGGTATGGACACTATATCAGCAAGTTCCGAAAATCATAGGCCATCGTATCAATGGTAGAAGATGAATGGAGAAAATACAGTCGTCTATAAGTTGGAAAGGATAGTTAATATTATCGATAATTTGATATTGTTATGTTATACATATTTCTATTATTCCACAGCGATGGGGCAGTTCCTGTTCAAGTGACCATTCAGGTTCTATTTGTAGATGACTTTTTGACCTCCGGCTGACTCTCTCTTGGGGGATGCGTTTCAACATTAACCATAGGATTCGATGTACTGTTTTAATTTTCCGTTTTGTTTCTAAGACATTTTTGTGCTACATTAGCTTTATTAGTTTTGCGACCTGTGTGATTAATGATGAAACGTTTATCATTTCTACCACTATTGTCAGCTCCACCGTTATTACCGTTACACTGACCTCTACCATGCCCTCACAGCAGCAGTGGCCATCGATAGCTACCACCACTACTTCCGCAGTCTCTATCCTTGCAGCCACTCTTTGTAGCATGGCAACAGTGTGGCCGTTTTCATCGTTGTTGTTGTTATTATTATTACTATTGTTATCATTATTATTATTACTATTATTATTATTATTATTATCATTATTGTTATTATCATCATCATCATCATCATCATCATTATTATTATTATTATTATTATATTGTTTTTTTTTTCTTCTTTCTTCAAATTTTCTTCCATTTCTCGCCGAGTGTTTTCCGTACACCTAGGGCAGAGAAACTCGTTGTTTGCATTCCCAGTTTACACACGCAAATTCACAGGTAAAACATGTATTTAAGAAAAAAAAAATTCATGAATGGATGTTGTTTTCACAGCGATAATGCTCTTCTCAGTACATAAGTCGTTCCAGTTAGCACGATTTTTTGCACTTCCTGTAGGGATGGTAAGCCTGGTATCATTTTCAAA
>NC_069001.1:21835468-21843841 GCF_001194135.2 Octopus bimaculoides | reverse complement strand
ATTATTATTATTATTATTATTATCATCATTATTATTAATATTATTATTATTATTATTATTATTATTAGTAGTAGTAGTAGTAGTAGTAGTAGTAGTAGTAGTAGTAGTAGTAGTAGTAGTAGTAGTATTGAGTGAAAGAGTGTGCGATCAAAGTGACATTAGCGTAAAATATACGAAGCCCAACATACCCATTATGACTACCCGTCTAATAAAGATACATCAGACACATGTACCACAACGATATGTGCGCGACATGGTGATCTTATATCATGATAAACAGCGCATAACCTTGCAGGCGGGGCGCAGTTAAAATTTTCTTGAGGTCGCGTAACCCATCCGCTCAACTTAAATAACCCTGAATATTGAGGATTATTTAAGGATGTTGAACGAAACACCTATGTTTCCAGAGGTGAATTATTCAAACCCCAAAGACTTCCTCTCAGCACATGGCTATAATGCTCCCCACTTCTCCTGCTTGTGATCAGAGGTGCACATATCTTCAGTCATCAAGGGACATGCTCAACTGGTTAAGGTCAAGCAAAGGATAGTCAAAATCTGTGCTATTGAGCAGAATATTTGCTGTCGCCCATCTTTTATACCAAGGCATTATCATTATAATCATATGCTCGTAGATTTCATAGAGAAAGGACGTGTGTTCATATTTTTGTGCAATTTTTACAGATAATATTGTCGTATCTGAAACTTTTTACGAGATTTTGCGGTGAATTTTCAATTTAAAATCTCCACTATTTACATTATTTATATTTGACGGATATTTGTCCTCATCGTGTTTGTTGTTAACACAACGTTTCGGCTGATATACCCTCCAACTATTATCAGGTGTCTTGGGGAAATTTCGAACCTGGGTTCTCATTCCTAAGGTATTTTTTGATGTTATTATTACTAGTATTATTATTATTATTATTATTATTATTATTATTATTATTATTATTATTATTATTATTATTATTATTCAGGTCAGTGCCTGGAATCGAACTGGGTTTAGTAGTCCGCGCTAGTAACCACTACGCTATATGCCCGTGGGCAATTATGAAATGAATTTTTAGGGCTTATAAATCTAATATTTTCCTATCCTTCCTTAATACCGGTTCCCATATGCTATTCATATTTGCCCTAGGTCTGCTTAGGAGGTTATTGTGTCCTAGCATATGTGTTGCTTCTTTTAGTTTTCATATTTTCCAGTGGTATTCTCTGTCTATTATTTTAACTTCATCCCAGAGGGGTAGGTCGTCTCCATTTTTCGATACATGATTAGCTATACCCGATTTATCAATATCTTCTCAGCTTTGTTATGTTCATCTAGCCTTATTTTGAGGGGGCGGCAAGTTTAGCCTTTGTATAACCTACCACAGCTGCATAGGATAGAGTACACGTAGTTTTTGGTCATATTCTCTTCTATTGGTGGTTTAACCGAAGGAGATATTTGCAAAGTGTTGTATTATTCTTGAATTCTGTCCTGATGTCATATTGGGTTGCATATCTTTTGTATCTTTTTGGAGAGGCCTTTTACAAAGAGTAGACAAACGGTAGACAGTTTATTGGTTTCATCCTCTCCTTTCTTCATAATTGGAGTAGATAGTATGTTTTGGGGGTAGTTGTCAAATGTAAATAATATAAATAATGTACATAATTCCTCATCTCTTAAATATAGAACTGTATTAAAATCTCCATTTTTCAATTTTTCGATTTTTAAAATTTGTGAAAATGTCCTTGGAGAAGAGTATCAGCTCTTTCTGTCTTTTTGACTCCCCACTTTGCTGTCAGAAGACAGCCAAAAATTGTAAATATTAATTGCCTCCACCCACTCCACGCCTTAAAAGGTAGAGGGAGGAACAGCCTAAGTCTTGCTAGCATGAGCAACGCTGAGCAACAGAAAGAAAAGGAAGAAAAGAAACGCGAGAAAGGAATGGAAAAGAGCATGGAAATTCAGCTAATGGACGCTGCAAGCGTCGCAACACCTGTGAATCCAAGCCCCTCCTCACTACCACCACTAACGCATTGAACACCCAACATCAATAACAAAAACCCAATGCATTAAACAGTCGATGTTTTGTTTCAATAGCAAAACCAAGCAATGAATTTATAAATGTTTATGTAGAATTTCTCAAAGACTACAGAAACATTTTAAAAAGAAAATGGGAAAGATGTTTCGATAAACACACCCCCAGAGATTATAGAGAAAACAAACGTACAAAGGTATACAAAACTATATCTTTAAAAAATCAACGGATAGAAACTGCCACAAAGCAAGCAGTTGAAAAATGCTTGCAGCCCATTTGGAAAGACGTAACTTTTTGGGCGAGGGGTAAGAAATATGGCGCAATTGAAGTTAGATTTGCTACATAAGACATAGCAAAACAACGCTCAACAGGCCATCTGAGAAACAGATAAGTTGTCGTAGTTCCAACATACTTGGGACGGCGCGTTGCCAAGATAAAAAATATTGGAAATACCACCAGAAAACGCTTGCTGGATTGATGCGGCGTCCTTCTGATCTTCGAGGATAAAATCAGAATCATCCAAGTCGAGAAACAAGGAAAAAACATCTGGAGTGGTGAGTAATTGAAAATAATGGAACAAATAAACCAAGAGGTTTTGGAACAAATTCCTGACCAACTCAGCCTTCCAGATGGCGCTATGCTGGACGTCACTGTTGAGGACAGAAGGCCAAGATGTTATCAATGGGGACAGAATAACCACCTGAAAGCATTATACCTATCCCCTTGATACAAGTACCACGCTCCACAGCCAGTCGGGCAATGTGGTTAATTCTACTACGTTGAAAAAAAGAAACGACGACGATCTCGGGAAGACTCTAGGTGTCGTTGAATTTCAACTCGCCAGTCTGTTCTGGAGGACTTTCGGGCCGGAGCCTATGGATAACTTCCAGAAATCCTTGGCTTGACAGTGCTACCGGGAGTCTTTGCCTATTCGAGATAATCTCTACAGGGACAGACCTGGCCGAGACGTGTGCAGAGCGACGAAACCGTTCCGCATGCACTCGCCCAGTGCCCGAGCATATCTGATATATGCGTTTATGTCGAACACCTGCTGTCACGTATAGGACGTGTCCACTTTGCTGTCTGATTTCATCATGAGGACTGCCCCACTGCCTTCCTTTGACCGGCAAGGGGCGGCAATTTTCACCTGTTTTGTGGCTGCAGCGAAAGAGGTCTGTGGTGGTCAAGACTGCAACGCTGAAGACAGATACTTTCCTCTTTAGCCTACCCCTCATCAACCTTTTCAGATACCATCTGAAAAGGAAAGTGAGGGTTGAGAGGGAAGTGCTGACTTCCAGCAAATTTGTTGAAAGGTGTGTGAAGTCGTGAATATGATCCGTGTCAACTTTGAGCATGCGATTTTGCGTTTCCAAGGCTGAGAGAGAGCGAGAGAGAGAGAGATGGAGTGAGGACTCTTATCCTAGTGGTCGGGGCGCTTGTGGGTTTTATCGTGGGGTCTCCAAGAGTAGCCCTGAGTTGCTTGCCTCTTTTAGGCATTTTGTTAGATTTTTCATTGTTATAGACTTTTTACACGACACTTATATAACCCCACTTTATCCTCCATGTTTTGTAATGTCCAATCCTATTTTTGTCGGCCCTTGTGGCTAATACAGAAAGGATTATTATTATTATTATTATTATTATTATTATTATTATTATTATTATTATTATTATTATTATTATAAGATCAGAAAATTGGCAGTATCAATCGTAGTACTTATACCGCCTGCTTAATAGAATTTCTGATTTTCAGTTGCTGTAAACCAGCTCTTATCGATCATAATTAAGATCAAAGTGATTGTAGCATTGATCAGCTGCTATTTTCTACACGTAGAAACTGCATTGTTCAATTTTTCCTGTTTCAATGGGCGTGAAGTGTCATTTGAAGGAGAATAGTTTGTCGTTTCTAACTGATCGAATACCAGCAGAGACACAATGTAAAGACATTGTGTTTTTGTCGTTGAGTAGGAAATGTAAAGCAATTTCTTCTGCACAGCCTGTCAATTATTCGTTTTATTCCCTATCGACATGGTGGCGTAAAATTTTATTTCGTATCCGTTAGCAAAAGGTATAGATATCATTCGTCTTTTAAATTCCAATGTTTCACTTCAGCATAAGAAATCATGAGAGATATTCATTGTATCACTTTGACATTCGGTTGCTGTTTGAATATAGAATGAAAAATACCGGGAGAATTTCAATTACTTTCGAGAACTTCAAATAATATTAACGCGCTTCATACAGTTGAATTGAATTAAAGTGCATATCCTGATACATATTTATACCTACCTGTGAGACGTATTTGATGAATCAAGGCAGGTGCCTCTGAAATGTCAGTAGTCAACAACTAGTATGACTATATGATGTAGCAATCGACCTCCAAGAAATAGAGCTAAATCTTCCTGAAATCAAACCATAAAGAACACACTAGATAAACAAGTCTATACAGAATGGGTTCTGATGAAACTTGCCCAGCTTGACCATGCTTATTTTGGTGCTTCTTAGAACACAAGAGTTGTAATTGATTAGACTTCACGCACTGAAATTAAGTCCTCACTGCATCAGTCTAGATACATGTAATTACACGGTGGTTGAAATTAATAGTATGAACAAGAAGCCGACAACGTTCAGAAATTTCCTTGGACAAACATAAATATTTTCAATGTACCTATTGGTTATTCGAATGCAAAATCTTTAACTATTTCTTCGCAGACTTTGACGATGATTTGTACACAGCTTAAAATTTTACCTTTAAACATGACTTCGCCTCGTTTGCTGGTGCTTCAAACATCATTATGGTGTGAGGTGTCGAAAACGGAAAACTGAAATCAGAGAGAAATATGATTGAAATTTACACCAAAAGGATAATAAATTTATTTAAGACGTAAAGGTAATGTGACACTGAATCTGATGCCTTTTCAAAAACTTTAAAACGATTTTCTGAATGGAAATCGATTCTACATGGAATAGAGATCGACGATTCTCATTCAGTACTACTCATGTTACTGTGTTCATTTCCATTTTGAATAAAGCACTATATTTTATTGAGTATGCACAGATACCTACCTTCATCACCACTAAAGATAAACACACATACACACATCCATGAACGCGACTATCTAATTAAATCGATGAATTGTCAGTTTATATTTATTTTCTAGTTCTATTTCAATATTAGTGTTTTATGTTAAACACTCTTATATTCTCTACGCCATTTATTTTTCATTTATGTTTATTTCATTCTTAATTGTTTTATTATGTTTTTATTCCCTACTTCGTACATTTGCACATTTATTTCGTACATCTAATACTATTCAACTTGTCTTTTGCTCTTGTAATTCCTATTAAAATTATCGTTATTCTTGTTGTTGTTCTTGGTATTGTTTTTTAATGTTGTTTTTGCTGTCGATGTTGTTATTATTATTAGTAGTAGTAGTATAAATAGTAGTAGTTGTAGTTGTAGTAACTGCAGTAGTAGTATTTTTATTGCTATTATTATTCCAGCATCGTCATTTATATTAATGCTAGTTTTATTATTGTTAGTCTTATTACTTATGCCCTTGTTGCCGTCACGGTTATTATTATTATTGTTATTATTATTATTATTATTATTATTATTATTATTATTATTATTATTATTATTAGTATCATCATCATCATCATCATCATCATCATCATCATCATCATCATCATCATCATCATCATCATCATCATCATCACCATCATCATCATCTATGGCTTCTTTTCATTATAACTTTATTTCAGTTGCTTTAGTACCGGGCGTCCTCCGGAGGCCAAGAGTAGTAAGGGCACTTTTGTTTTTCTATGCATGCTAAAGTTATCACCACATTTATTCCATTTTAGATGGAGAGTGCTTTCCGTAGTATATGGGCAGTACACATCAAGATTATCTTTTGTAGTTCACTGAGATTGGAGTTACCAGGGAGTTGCTTAATATACCTCTCAGCTCCCTTCTTTTTCATTCCGAACGCATCAATTACTACTGGTATTATCGTAGTACTAAGCTTCCACATTTTGTGATTTCAATTTGCATATCTTTATAGTGAGAAAGCTTTTCGTATTCCTTTCTTGATACATTTTGATTTTGTGGGACAGACATATCTATTAACAGACAAGTTCCTCTTTTGTAGTCCTTGATCACAATGTCTGGTCGATTGGAGTCAATATTTGTGTCTGTTTGTAAATGGAAAGTTACAAATGATGGTGACATCCTCGCCATTTACTACATCCTCTGAATAGTGCCTGTACCACTTATCATGCAATATAATTTTATAGTATTTAGAAGCTTTCCAGTGGATGTACTGCCCTAATCTGATATGTCTTATGAGGTACTCCTTTTCATCGGGGACTGGGCAACCAGAAACAACATGGTCAATTGTCTCTGTGAACTTACCGCAAATTCTGCACGAAGGGTCAGATCCATCTTTCAGGACGTTTGCATGGTAGTTTCTGATAGATAATCTCTGATCTTGCACTGCAGTAACAAAACCTTCGGTTTCCGCTTTCAGGTCTGTCCCTTGTAGCCATTGGTGTGTTAGATTTTTATCAGCATCGGGCTTGGGCAGATGGTCAGGGTATTTTCCATGCAAAAGTTTACCTTTCTAGTAGTCTTCGATATTAGTCATGCAAACATTCTTTGCTTTTTGTTTAATGCTTCTTGCATCGATGGTAGGTTTGTCACTATTTGGATCTCTTTGGTCTTTCCGATTGTTAATTTCCAAATCAGGAGAAGCAATGGTAGGTTTGTCGCTATTTGGATCTCTTTGGTCTTTCCGATTGTTAATTTCCAAATCAGGAGAAGCAATGTCAGTATTTTGGTGCCTGTAGTCTTTCTTACTGTTAACTTGTAGGCCAAGAGACTTTTTAAATTTCTGACTAAACTTCATGACTGAAGCTTTCTTGGAATTTTCATGCTTCAGCGCAGTTCATAAGAGCACATCTCTTGTATTAAGGTACGTTTCAAGACCTAGTATTGGTGATTTGAAGGATTTTTCGAGCTGTATCAGATCTCTTGCACCTATTTTCTTGAAAGATAAATCCTGTCTACATTAAAATTTGGATTTTGCATTCCGTACCTTGTAATAGCTTTACGGATGTTTCCAGGCATATTCTGCTTGTCAATGAGACTCCACTTAAGGATACCGAACTTATATGTGGTTAACGGTATGGCTAATTCTGAGTTTAGGACCATTCTTACCCTCGGTAACATTCCTTGCGGATTTTCTTTTCATTTTAAAGTGCTGGATACCATCACCTTCATTGGTCCCCAAATATTTGTATACTTAGGATTAGTCTAGGTTTCGAATAGTTGTGGTAGTATCAAGTTCTCTTTTTTCTGCCTCTGTTTTCTGCCTTGAAAGTAATCTTTGCACATTTATCAAGTCCGAATTCCATACCTATATTTGAAATCTTTGAGAATATTCAGGAGCTCTTCTAATTCTTTGTCGTTTCCGTCAAACATTTTTAGATCATCCATACAGAGTAGATGATTAATTTTCTGGTCATCTCTAGCATGGTGGTATCTCTTAGATACCCTTAAGTATAACTTGTATATATATATATACATATACATACATTAGAGTGCCTGTGTGTCATTGCGTTGTGCATTCTTATGTGTGTAATGGATTTCCCTATTATTATACCCCTTACATCTCTCTCTCCCCGTCAATGAATTTTTTATTGTTTGATTTTCTTTGTATTTCCTCTTTGCTCTTAGCAGTTGCTCACTCGACTAATACACATTAAGTCTCCCTGCTTCCCTACATTATAGCACTTTTTCCTTTCGTTATTGTCAATATATTTATCAGATTCACATTGGATCCGTCTCAGCCGTAGTATTTTGCCTTACTACACAGACTTATTATAGAGATTTAGCTTTGTAAATTATGTGTTTCTAAAACACTTCTTCAAGTTTGACTTAAGATCTTTTAAATATTCGCGTAGAATTTTTCGATATATTCAAAAAGTATGCTACAGCATTAACGAAGAAATGGATTTCTAAGGTTACTTTCGAAATGCAACAACAGTAATGCGACATTTTCGATTTTCTCCACAAAAATAATATTCTTTAAAATAGAAATAAAGGTTAATCATGGATTAGAATGTGCTTAGTCATTTTTAGGATAAAAAGAGAAAATAATGGGGATGTTAGTGATGTTGATTCCAGTTATGGATTACTGAATCATTACATTTAACTTCAGTGAAACCAAAAGAGATTCTCTGGAATTAGTTTCAGATATATGAATCAGTTGGTCGTAGTTGTTCAGAGACATAGGCGTATGCAAATACATCTCCCCACACACACAAACACACACACACACACACACACACA
>NC_069001.1:21831408-21834596 GCF_001194135.2 Octopus bimaculoides | reverse complement strand
ATATATACATATTATTATTATTATTTTTATTATCATTATTATTATTATTATTATTATTATTATTATTATTATTAAGGTTGCTATTCGCAATTTACAACCGAAAGGCAACAAGTACAGTTGTCATTAAAGTGACATGCGTGTGCAGAAAAGTGCTCTCACGTGGCTAAGGGTTGTTTTGGCCCTTATTTCTAGCCATGCTGGTGGTGGCCCGGATGCAGTACCAAGCAGTGGCTCTCATGGCTTCTGATCTTAAGTGATTGGAAGTGTTATCATGTACGTTGGTTTGTCTTGGTATAAAAGATGGGCTACAGCAAATATTCGGGTTTTTACCACAGATTTGCTTGTCAGTTGTTTGACCTTAACCAGTTGAGCATGTTCCTTGGTGGCTGACGGTATGTGCATCTCTGATCACGGGCAGAAGTAGTGGGGGAGCATCGTAGCCATGTGTTGAGAGAAATTGTTTAGGGTTTGAATAATTCACCTTTCGAAACATGGGTGTTTTGCTCAACATCCTTAAAGAAACCTTATTCAGGGACCTTTTGAGCGGGATGGGCTACTCGACCTGAAGAAAATTCTTACTGGGCCCCACCTGCGAGGTCATGCGCTGTTTATCTTGACATGAGATCACCATGTCGCGCACATATGCTTGTGATTCATGTGCCTGGTGTACCCTTATCAGACGGGTAGTCATGATGGGTATACTGGGCTTTGTATATTTTACTCCAGTGTCATTTTGATGGCATGCGCTGATCTCTCACTCAGTAATAATAATAATAATAATAATAATAATAATAATAGCTGCTTTTAAATAAAGTATACACACACGCACACACATATATATATGTCAGTACGATATAAAGCGTAACTGCAAAAAAAGCCAACCAATCAACAGTTATATCTGCTTATACAGATTTCAAATTTTGACACGAGGCTTGCAATTTCAGGGGAAGGAGTAAGTCAAGTGAACTACATCGTGTTTGCCTTCGGCAAAAATTTTAAGTCAGCATCACATATATGAGTGAAGTGGACGAGCTGGTGGAATCGTTAGTACGGCGGAGGGGGGGTGCTTAGCGGCATCGCATACCTCTTTACGTTCTGAGTTCAAATTTCGCCAAGGTCAGCTTTGCCTTTCATCCTATCGAAATCGATAAAGTAAATACCAGTTGAACACTTGGGTGGATGTAATCGACGTATACCCTCCTCCGAAGATGCTGGACTTGTGCTAAAATTAGAAATTAATGTCACTTATGTGCGTGTAGGCTGTGAGGTAGCAGAATCCTTAGCACGCCGGGCAAAGTGCTTAGCAGCATTTCGTTCGTCACTACCTTCTGAGGTCAAATTACTCCGAGGTCAACTTTGCCTTTTATGGTGTACAAATATCTCCGAAATGTAAGTATATTTTTTCCTGAAGATAATGGCAAGCATTGTATGATTTAATTAAACGATTAGCTTTGTGTAATATAGTTTCGTTAATTTAATTTAGAATATATACGTAAACATACATAAATATCGACACAGATACAAACACCTTCCCTCACCTCTCCCACTAACAGTTTATCAAGTTTATCCTACTTAAACAGTAATTGTTTGTGTGTGTGTGTGTGTGTGTGTGTGTGTGTACCATTTGTCTGGCGTTAAATATCTTCCTCATTTCACTACCACTATTCCTGCCTCTGTCTCGTTACGGGTGAAACAAATCATTTCTCTTTTCTGTCTCGCTCTTTCTCTTTTCTCTCTTTCTCTCTCATTCTATCTATCTATCCCTGTCTCTATCTCGTTCTCTCTCTTTCACTCACACACACACACACACGTAGGCGTGGCTGTGAGGTAAGGAGTTCCAGGTTCAATTTCACTCCGTAGCAAATTGAGCAAGTGTCTTTGACTACAGCCTCGGGTCGACAATAAACTTGTGAGTGGTAATATATATATATATATATATATATATATATATATATATATATATATATATATATATATATATATATATATATATATACATATATTAGAAGGTTTGGAGGTGATGTACAGGTATTATATATTAGAAAAAATAAGGTACTCAGAGATCTGGATGGTTGTACATTTACAGATTTTTATTAATATGTCACATGTTTTTTTTATAAATCATATATTAGGGCTTGCATCTATTCTAGTAGATTTAGATTATTTTGAGGGGATTCGTCTCTTTAGATAGTATTATTGAATGTGTAGGGGTGGAGAGAGAGATATAGGATAGTAAAAGAGGGTGAGGAATGGGGAGAAAATGAGGGAGTGTGTGTGTGTGTGTGTTTGTGTGTGTATACACATATATATACGTTTATCCCTCTGCACATATATATGTGACTCTATTCGCATACAACGTTTAAAATTCGAAAAAAAATTTTTTCCATTTTATGATATATAGACATAGAAATATATATGTGCATGTATACATATATATGTATAATATGTACATATATCTACTCACATACCCATACACACACATATATTTACACAACACACACACACACACACACACACACACACACACACACATACATACATATATATATATATATATATATATATATGATTGACCGTTGACTGAACACTATTCAATTTTTTTTCTCCGTGTTTTTCTCCTTGTCTCCGTATTCTTTCTGTTGAAGAGCGTAGCTCGAAACGTCAAAGACTTTCCGTATTCCCGAGCGTCATACTAATATAACCTTTTGTTATTTACACCACCTGTCCTCGTCTGTTGTTATTATTTGTATATTCTCCCATATATATATATAGATAGATAGATAGATAGATAGATAGATAGATAGATAGATAGATAGATAGATAGATAGATAGATAGATAGATAGATAGATAGATAGATATATTCATCCAGAGTAAAGCATTATGAGTCGCTACAACAAGAATTCAAAACAAACTGATAGAAAGGTACTGAATCAAATAAACACAATTTGGCTTCGCGCGCGTTATTAAGAGGATGTATAAGTATGTATATATGTATGCATATATATGTATGCATATATATGTATGCATATATACATTATCTACACTAACTACATTTCTGTGCTCCTTCACCTTAAATCTTATTTTATACCTAGCACCAAGTGCAATCTCCCTCCAAATTTTTCACCTATATATACATGTCTGTGTGTGTGTGTGTACATATATATACACACACACATATACATATATA
>NC_069001.1:21830246-21831127 GCF_001194135.2 Octopus bimaculoides | reverse complement strand
GTGTGTGTGTGTGTGTGTGTGTGTGTGTGTGTGTGTGAGTGTAGGTGAAAACTTCGGAGGAAGATTCCACGTGGTGGTATATAAATAAAGTTTAATGTGAAAAAGCACAGGACTCTTGTTTGTGTAGATAAAGTTTATTTAATCCATTGCAATATGTACAGAGTGGACCGGTTTTGCTAATGATGACTCAATGTTATGAAATCATAAAAGATATTTCATTTAATCTTGCGTAGAAGCAGGTATGATACAGTTTTGCGGTTATATAGGAGAGTATATTTTAAGGGGGATAATCAGTGAATATAGTGTTTTTTAGCTAAAGGGATAATCAGTGGATATATTTCTTAGCTAAAGGGGAGGTAAATCTTTTTTCCTTTATCAGGTTGTTTTTTATTTGTGAAGTCCATTATATATTCGTGTTAAGTTCTGGTTTGTATTTTGCAGTAAATATAACCCCTTTATTTAGTCATCGTTTGGTTGAGGTCAAATATAAGACCTAGGAATCGAGGTGTAGGTTGAGATCCCCTTCGGTCATGACTGACCATGGGATTGCACCTAGAAAGTTACCCTCCGAGGCGCAAGTCCGGGCAAGGTTATTTATGGAAGACCAGCAGTCGCCCATGCATACCAGCCTCCCCTCTCTACGCCACCTGTGTTATCCAATGGAAAGGCAACGGCTGATACAGCTTGACACCTGTCACGTCGTAACTCATTTCTACAGCTGAGTGAACTGGAGTAACGTGAATAAAGTGTCTTGCTCAAGAACACAATATGCAGCCCGGTCCAGGATTCGAACTCGCAACCTCGCGATCGTAGGCTCGACGCTTTAACCACTCAGCTATGCGCCTTCACAGTGTAGGTAGAAAGTTAGCTTCAAGCAACCC
>NC_069001.1:21826757-21829627 GCF_001194135.2 Octopus bimaculoides | reverse complement strand
TGTGTATATATATGTACGTATATAGATATGTTTGTGTGTGTATGCACGCATATACATGTATATAAGTATATGTGTGTGTGTGTGTGTGTGTGTGTGTGTGTGTGTGTGTGTGTGTGAGGCGCAATAGCCCAGTGGTTAGGGCAGCGGAGTCGCGGTCGTAGGATCGCGATTTCGATTCCCAGACCGGACGTTGTGAGTGTTTATTGAGCCAAAACACTTCGAGCTTCACGAGTCTCCGGCAGCGGGGGTACTCTGTGCCACGCGGAATCTCCCCGTTAATGATACACGTGACTGTGAAGTGCTCAGCCAGTTGCATGTTAATTTCACGAGCAGGCTGTTCCGTTGATTGGATCAACTGGAACCCGTGTCGTCGTAACCGACAGAATGCCGTAGTATATATATATATATATATAAAAATTTTAATATATTCCTAATACTAGACTAAAAACATGTACGGCATGTAAGGCTACCAGTATAGTTTCTCCAGGGTAGCCTACTCATCACCTCACCGCGTTCTAAGCCCTCCAAGAGCAGGAAGCAGGAGATCTTATGGTTTGCCACTATTCTATCGCCGGGTTAAGTCTTCACCCAAGATACTCTTCAGAATCCTAAACTTTAGTTTTCCACTGCACCATAAATATTGACCTATCTTCAATAAAGCTTCGATTAAAATCTCGTGCGCCTTGCCACTAAACTTGGGTCTATAATTGCCTCTTCCAAGAGGCACCTGTACAGGTAATGTCCATCTAATGGATGGAGTGAGTTTATGTCTACACAAACATTTGATCACTATAAACAAATCATTTGTGTGGTTGTTCGATAAGAAATTGTCGATACTTGATACGTCGTCTAACGACGGGAGAGTACATCGTGTGCATATATATATAGGTAAGCAGAGTTAGCGGTTGGGATAATCGACTAAGGGATAAGAATATCCGTTCTTACTAGCGGTATCATTTACTCATCCTATACTATTCCTGGGTATGGGTATGCAAGCACACTATGGTCATGGGGTACAGGTAAAAAAACTGAATAAACAAAAGTTTATCAGGAATCAAATTTAAATAAGCAGAAAACGGGGAAAATTTTGATTAACAAGCAAACAAATTGACCAACATCGGTTAATTATTTTTTAATATAAACATAACATAATATTACATAACATTTCTTACGGCCGTTTCAGCTGCCGATGTCAATCGGTGTTTACAAATTTTAAAATCCTAGAAGTACGCACAGATGTAATAATGATAAAATAAATACTGCAAGAAATCTTAAACAGATACCTGTCGTTAGCTCCACTAATGATAATAATATAGACATAATTATTGATGTGCATAATACAACTATAACGTCAATAAAAATCATTGTTCAAATAAAAGCAAAAGACCAACAAATATTAATCGTAATTATGCGGACCGATTAATGATACTCTCTGGCTAATAATACCATACGCTATACAAATCAAAAATAACTTCGTCAAACCCATTTTAAAACTAATTAACAAACACTTTATTAAAGGAAATGAAACTGGGAACTTATTAATAGTAAAACAATAGGAATAGGTTATAGCCTGACGCATAACCTAACTACTGTCTTCTCTTCCATGAATAATAAAAAAAACATGATGCTTCTTACTCCAATAGAAAAAATAATAATATTAGAAATAACAGTAATATTAACACTAATAATCGCATCAGAAATAACGATAACAACTCTACTTCCCCATATGCTACCTCTACTATACACATTAACCAAACCAGTGTAAACCCCACACAACAATATAAACTTTGTGATTGTAGAAATAGTAATAATTGTGCTTTTAATAACAATTGCACTGGAAAAGAGGTAGTTTACTAATGTATTATATCTACTCAATCGAGTAAAATAATTTATGTGGGGACTACCCAAAACCCTATGAAACGCAGATTGACTTACCATTTGTATACTTTTAGGAACAGAAATAAGAGCAATTCCACTGGTTTAAGTAGATATATATGGGAACTTCAGGATAAGAAAATTAGTTATGACCTCGATTGGAAAATTCTAGACTTAGCTCTTGCATATAATTTAAGGAATAAGAAATGTTATTTATGTATAAGCGAAATTTTCTTTGTGTTGAAGGCTAACCTTCATCTACTTAACAGTAAAAAAGAAAAAGTGTTTTCTGCCTTCATAAAACTAAATACACTTTCGCTAATTATTATTAATAATTATTATTAGTATTAGTGCTTCCATTGAAAATATCACTTTGTTGGGACTTGATCCCCCAGTGTAAATCTTTCTACATCTTTGCCGGATTAAATATTTCTAGTACATCTAAATCGATCCCATTTATTTGTCTCTAGTCACATACACCATAATCTTATTTTCGGAATGGTAATCATATAAACCCATAAGCATTATTGTCTGTATTATACCCCTACAATTATTATAGCAAATTACCACAGATGATATTATTTTCTTCCTTTACTTATCCATTTATATGTGCAATGTAACTTTATCTATTTTAAATACCATATATGTTTATTATACCAGTCCTCCCCAGGGTATTACGCCATATATTTCTAAGAATTTATTTGAGAGTGTATATTCATATACTTATTGATATTTATACATGTAGGGGTATTCCTATAACTCCTATGGCAAATTACCCCACATACAATTACATTCCTTTTATCTCCATCCTAAGATGAATACTCTTATTCTATAATTCCAATTAACTTTATAACTGTATTCATTTATAATATCACATATGTTTATTATTTTCCTTCAATCTCTATCTCTATCCTTACCTGAACACTCTTCGTTTCTCTATAATTGCGATTAACTTTAAACTTATTTATTCTACAAGTCGTCTCCTGCGTATTGCA
>NC_069001.1:21816149-21821376 GCF_001194135.2 Octopus bimaculoides | reverse complement strand
ATATATATATATATATATATATATATATATATATATATACGCACATTTAAAAGAATAACAAAGGCAACATCAGTGATATTTCGATTATTCCTTTTCTACAGCTGTTTCATTAATCCTTCCAAAATATCACATCAACAGTTATATTTATGTAATTATAATAAAATCATATCTAATGTAAAAATTACATTATGGAGGAACTTTAATAATATTATTTCCAAAACCAGAACAAGCCTTAGGTACAACAGAACAGCAAAATGAAGAAAAACAACATCAGGGGAAAAGGAGAAAATGAGCTGTAGAGACAAAAAGGGAAAAAGAAAGGAAGAAGAAACAATAATGAAAATATGAAATAAAGTGGCTATTTATATATGTATGTATTTATTCAAATTTAAACAGATGAATTTATGTATACATATGCATACATACAACTCCTACTTTGAAGGGTATACGTTTGCAATCCAAAATGTAATCACAATAGACCTGACGAAGTAAATTGGGATAGAGAAGAGAAATTGTGTACGCTTGTGGAAAACATCTGCCCAAGGGATGTGAACATAAAGCTAAAGACCAGCGAAATAGAAAATACTCACGCTGAACTATTGAGGAAACTACAGCTGTTCTATTCAGGTAACAAGTTCAGGTTTACACCTATAATTACTGGAGTCCCGAGATATGTAAAACACCGCTTAAATACCAATCTTGAGAAATTAAGCTTCTTAAAACCACTGAAACTGTAAAAATCTGTAAACTTTCCAGAAGTTTAATATTTAAGTAGATATGAGTATGTTTAGACATGCAACAATATGCATGAGAATACATGCATAAAACAAAACAGAAATCTGCACATATGCATATATACAAAATTATCTTGTTAATGTTGTTGAAATTTCAATGAAGGAGCCTTGGATCTTGGTTAGAAACTGCCTCTTTTTCTATTGGCTAGAAATCTTAAAATGAAACTGAATAATAACATACATGCATACATACATACATACGTATACGTTTACTTTCAATCCATATGTGATTTTATATTCTATACGATTTCTTGGAACTTAAACATTATTCACCCTCACGGATTTTAGAATGCCCAGAGGGAAAAAGTGAGAAAGCACTTCACAAAAGTTTCATATTTGAATATTTTTTTCCTGTGGACTATGATTGTCTTTTTTCTCTTCTACCAATAGGGACCTCGAATTCTATTTCTCATTCAATGTTACTGTCTTTTTTAGTTGTCAAAAGTTTTCTTCAACTTCTGAGCATCTGTTATCTCTGAATAGCGCAGGTAGTTTTTGTAAGATGAGGACTCCAAATTTTCAGTCAGTGGCATTGGTCTTCCAGCTGTTGATATCAATATTTCGTTTCCTGCTGTTAACCTTTCAGACATTGGTATTCGTAGTGAAAAAAAAAAACTAATGTTTGCTATCGAAGTAAAAGACATTGCGGTGTGTGTTCTGACAGTGGAATGCATACTTGTGTATTTCCAATTTGTAAATGATCTGAATCAGTGTTAGCCCCAAAGAATACCAATAAGTAAAAATGCTTTTCTTCGATGCACTATACACACATATTTTATGTATGCATACGATCATACAAACGTAGACATACATGATGGCCGTCCGCTCGAGACCGAGGAGGACAATTGCTGACCTTCAGGAACCCTGTGCGCTCTAGGACTAACTTATATTTTGTATTTGCGGTTCCGTTTGGTGGCTAATGAACTCTAATCTTGACAAGCATACATGACTACAAACATTGCGAACCAAGCTTTCCACATTCACCACACCAGCAGTGCGCTTTCGAGTAGCACGCTTAAGTTCTTCATGCAGAAAACGTGCTCTCTCAAAAGTGTCGACCCCCCTCCTTATCCTGATTCCCCCATCTGTGGCAATGACAGGCATTGCTCTCCCAGTTATTCTCCTGTATATCACAGGCTTTTAATGAGGACTTGTCACAGTCCTTAGATCGCAGCCTTGGTTTCTGCCGGGTTCTCTTTAGGGCTAACGTTAGTAAAAGTATGAGTAAAAGCAGCAACAATGTACAAAGTTAGTTGGGGCAAGGATATCACCCTGCTTGACACCATCCTATACAGGAATGGGTCCCGTCATGCCACCACCAACATTGAACCAAGCCTTCATCTCATCATGAAATGATTTAATTATAGATACAAAGTGAACGGACATCCAAGTTTGCCAACTATTTTCCATAGCAATGCCCTATTCACAATATCAAAGGCCGTCGTTAAATCAATGAATACCTGGACAAGATCCATATTCTGCTCATAGCACTTCTCCCGCGTCTGTCTTGCTGTGAAAATCATATCCATTGTCCCTCTACCAGATCGGAAGCCACATTGAGATTCAGATAGGACATCAAGAAGAATATTTGCCAGAATCTTGCCAGCAGCTAGTGGTGGAGTAATGCCTCTGTAGTTACCATACATTGTTCTGGCTCATCTTCCTTTATAGAGAGGAAAAATAATTGCATGCTTCCAGTCCTTGGGCTTTGCACCATCCCTCCAGACTGTACTAATAAGTTCATGAAGGAACTCTATGATGTAATCACCACCAAATAGCAAGACCTCAGCACAAATTCCATCCCTTCCAGGTGCTCTACCAAGATTCAATTTACTTATTGATGTCATTACTTCATCAATTGAGGGCGAGGAGTCTAAGGAGCCAATGATAGGTCTTTGTTGCATAGTATCAATGACTTTTTCATCCGCAACTGACTCATAGATTAGGAGTTCAGAGTAGTGTTCGATCCAGCGATTTGTGATTTCTGTTGATTTAGTAAATAGAGTGGAAGTCTCCTTGGAAATCAAAGGATCTCATGCGAAGTTCTTAGGCCCATAAACTTGCTTCATAAGATGGTAAGGCTTCTTGCTGTCATTTGCATCAGCAGCAACCTGAACATCACGAGCAAGATCCTCGCACCAAGTGTACTCATTTTCCTGAGAGCTCGATGCAGTAGTGATTTTACATTGCTATAGTTGGTAACTGATAAATTTCGTTGCACAGCTGAAAGTCCTCTGTGTAGCAATACATTGTGGGCCTGGCGCTTTACCACCAATAGTTGGTATCAAACCAGTCTCTGTGTCTGGCAGTAGCATATCCCAGTGTTTCAGCAGCACACTGAAGAACCTGGTCTCGAAAATCTTCCCATGCTGCAGTATTGTCTCCCTTGGAAAGCACTTCCTAAACGGCAGCAACAAAAAATAAAGACATTAACTTTGTACTGAGAAGTGAAGAAAACAATATCCTACTTGGCAGTGAACACCTCGGGAAGTACTCTCTTCCTGATAAACTAACATACAACAGCCGAGCTAACATACCTCAAAGAAGACTTTGCTGTGAAATGATCAACATACCGAAGAACTAAATA
The DNA here is from genome assembly GCF_001194135.2 of Octopus bimaculoides. Taxonomy (NCBI): domain Eukaryota; kingdom Metazoa; phylum Mollusca; class Cephalopoda; order Octopoda; family Octopodidae; genus Octopus; species Octopus bimaculoides. Next base: position 21,817,995 of record NC_069001.1, on the reverse strand, counting down.
AATAAGGACTATGCATAGGTGTGTTTCTCGAAGACTTGAAGAAGACAGTAATATCGACATGGAGCGAAGCCTCTCTTAGACTCGTGACTGCTACGTTACATGAAAGATGGAGCTCCAAGATGCAACAGAAAATGTCGACTATGTCATATTTCTGTGGAAGACATCAAATGCGTGATTAGATGCTGCCCAAAAGTGTCATCAAATTACTACCCCTACCCCCCATGTGACATGACGTTATCATAAAAACAATATACAATGACATTCGGTAAAAGATTGTACTGGAATAAATTGAGGGTAACCCCTCTTACTGAATATATACACAGACATCAACACAAGGAATACTGGTGGAACATTCCAATCAAAACATTTGTCAAATGTAAAAATAACAAGCCGAATATTGTTGTTTGGGACAGACATGAAAATATATGTACCGTCATAGAGGTCAGATGTCCTGCTGATGTGATAAGCTTTTTGAAAATCAAACCGAAAGAGGATAACTATGAAAAACTGCTTCGAAACTTCCATTTTCTGTATCCAGATTATAAATCCACATTTATACCAATAAAAATTGGTATACTTGTTTCCATGACTAAATGCCTAAGTGACAATCGGGATAAGCTAGGGTTTTCAGAAAAAGAAATCAACCAACTCACTCGTATATTACAAATACAAGCTGTAAGTAGAACATAAAAAATACGCAAGTTTAAAATTTTATCTATATTGTTATCAACAATATAGAGCTCTGTATCTTTGTTAGAAACTAGCTCCTTCCACAGAGGAAGAATATAAATAATCAAAACAGAAGAGAACATACATACATACATACATACATACATACATACATACATGCATACATACATACATCCAGCCTCAGAGATCAGCTTACTACATCTGGTTGAAATAAATAATAGATGAGAGTAGAATACAAAGACACACGTGCTCACACACCCAGTCGAATATTGCATGTGCAATTTTCATAAAATAGTGCATGACAATAGACATACGTATCTATATATATAGAAATGAGAATGTGTGTCTGTCTGTCTGTCTGTTTGTCTGTCTGTCTGTCTGTGTGAATCCCTAAAACTCGAGAACTACGCAACCAATTTCATTCAAATTTTACAGATGCCCTACTTAGGGTTCCAGTTGTGTTTTAGTCAAAAAAAATTTTTAACTTCTTGCAGAGTTCGAGCCCACGGCAACATAATATCTCCTCCACTATTTAAGTATTACGTGTCAAAAGTGAAACAAAAACACTCATGTCAAATACTTTCACTTTAAAAATGAAACTATTCTACTAACTGAAACAATCACATTTCGATACTGTAGTGACAGATACTTTCAGAGAGAGAGAGAGAAAGAGAGAAAGAGAGAAAGAGAGAAAGAGAGAAAGATAGAGAGAGAGAGAGATGTACATGTATACATATAGATGTATATGTACACACTATTCCACTAACTGAAACAATCACATTTCGATACTGTAATGACAGATACTTTCAGAGAGAGAGAAAGAGAGAAAGAGATGTATATGTATACATATACATGTATATGTATACATATACATGTATATGTACAGGTATATGCATAGATATATATAGATATAGATCTATATGCATACATGTATATGTATACATATGTGTAGATGTATATATATATATAGATAGATGTACATGTAATATGTACACATATATACATATATATACATGCATACAGATATCTATACATGCATACAGATATCTATACATATATACACCCATCACACACAAACACACACATTAGTCATTTGTTTTCTTATCCAAAACTACGTCAAAAGTACTGAACGGATCTTTATGAAATTTGAAAATTA
>NC_069001.1:21813093-21815882 GCF_001194135.2 Octopus bimaculoides | reverse complement strand
GTAATTCAACGGTGCAACAGTGTAAGATTACCCTTTCAGATATACTTACCTTGTGATTTCTGCAATGTGGTGCATAAATTGTCAAGCAAATGAGACGCATCTTTGCCTCCACTGATTCACTTGCAAAGTGTTGAGTAAAATTATTTCGTTGCAGACCTCCTTTGGGTCTTTTTATTATCACTACCACACACATAGTCTCCAGTTGGTAACATTGATTTCAAGGCCCTCCTAGATGAGAGACTGGCATTCCACTTAATGTCTATGTTCCATGCTGGCATGGATTGGAGAGTTATTAATGTAGAAATATGGTATCGTAGCTACTAATTGTTGAGGGTTGCGTAGTCTAGACGGCGTTTTTAGATTTCATTATTCTCTTTAACCCGGGCAAAGCCGGGTATTTCTGCTAGTATAAAATAAAAATCTGAATGGAAAATAGAATGTTAAGTAATATATTGTTATATACGATTTAAAGTTTAATTATTAATTAGTTTATTAAAATATATTTAGGGTCCTAATGAGAATTAAAGTATATTAATATATCGGAAACAAATTCATGACCGAGTATTATGAAAAAGAAATATATTCGAAGTGTATTTAAAATTAAAATTATTAATAAACAATTTTATGATGCAGATTAAATTTATCCTCATAAATTTGGATAAAGTTTCTTTATCTAGATATTATGCACATTTCCAGCTTGTAAGTTTGCAACTAATATTACTTCGTTTTTTTTGTTAACAGAATTTCCTCTGCTAATTAAATGTTAGTATATTTATGCCCTTTCGACGTGTCCAGTACTCGCCTCCGTGTGACGGTGCAGCACCTATAATACACTTTTGAGTTTATACCAAATACCTCTTGATGACAACTTCCACATGTATCCAATCGCCAGTATGCTTTTGAAGTCTTTAACACCTATATAGTATTTATTACTTTTGCGTGCTTTATCTCTATATACTATATTTTGTCTCAGGTAGCCAACGATATATTAGTAACTCTTCAAGCAGAGATTTATAATTTAGCGCTAAAAGTATTAGAAGAAATGTGTTTGTTATTAGCTATAGATATATTGATCATGCTGCCATGTTCTAATGCTGAGTAAGTAGGTGTATTGTTATATGGATGTCTCTAATTATCACTATTTCAAATGACAGTATAATTATCTGTGACGTGAGTAGACATTTCAACGTAATTAACTCTATCAACAATTATGTTACTGTTATCTTTCCTGTTTGCATTGTTATTCTGTACAATTGGTGAAAGGTTTTGCAGTAAGTATATAATTAGATTCATTCCTTTCTTTATTGTTATAATGACAATTAGACAGTTTCAAAATAGTGTTGTTAATAAGGTATTACCTGTACAAATTAATGTATAACTATTTCTCTCCCAATATTTCATGTCTAGATTAAGATTAAAAATGTTATATTTAGAAATACTATATGCTAAGTTGGGGCTTGCGGACTAAGAATGTCTATCACATAAACTGCTATAAATACGATGTCATTTTGAGTAAGGTGTTTTTCAAAAGTCTGTCGGGGACCTTAAATTCAACATATAATTAGAAGAGAGAACTAAACCACATGCAAGCTTTTCCTAGTAGACGTCTTCTTGGTTTTGCTATCTTGTATCCTGGAAGTTATACAAATTATAATTGTTCTACCTAGAATTAACTGTAAAACTGTAGGGGGTCAATATTGAAATTTCTAAAATTATTGTTCATAGACGATCGTGTTTTTGGAATTATCATACTGCTTTTCCTATATAATTTGTCAGCATTACTGCTCGTCTTATTATTGCTACTATTATCATCCATGTTAGCTGCCAGAATCGTTAGCACGCTGGACGAAATGCTCAGCGATATTTCGCCCGTTGCTGCGTTCTGAGTTCAAATTCTGCCGAGGTCGAATTTACCTTTCATCCTTTCCGATGAAATTCAATTACCGTTTGCTCTGAAGATTCTTACATTATAAATTAAGCTTACGTTTCAAGTGAATAACTACATAGATTTTTGCATTGAAGGAATGGTATCATCGGGTGAATTTCTAGTTGAGCATACTTGTGCAAACAGAAAAATTATTACTAGCCTCTTTAATAATAACTTACTTTATTCAACTTTATAGTGAAGTTTAGAACCACATTAAAAAGTATTTGTTAAAACGAAAGATAATCTGAGTAAAAATAATCTGTACATGTAAGTAAGTGTGTGTGTGTGTGTATGTGTAATGAAATATGTACATATATGCATATATGTATATATGTACAAAGGGTGCAGAGTTGTATATATATATATATATATATATATATATATATATATAAAGGGTGCTGAGTCACACTGATAACCAGCTGGCAGAGAATCTGCTTGGGGTTAAACTAGTAGTCATATTCAACAGTCACCTTGATGTGGTCACTAGCCATTCAGCTTGTTGTAAATCAGTGACCAATGATCATGGCCTTGGCATTAGCGGAAAATGGATATCGCTCTGGCGTACAGGTGCTTGCGACTGAGGATAGGCCAAATTACTCGAAATTGAGTCAGTCTCGCTATACTGGCACCTGCTAGATTGTGCTTCAACTTAGGTACCTAATTTAACTGAATCTCAATTATTTCTAATATATATATATATCTGTAAAAATATGTGACAGTTATTCGGTAGCCATGATAAAACTTTTATGATAAAAGTTTTATCATGTCTACCGAATAACTGTCACATATTTTTACAGATAAATTCCTCTATTTACATAATATCGAGGTCTCTTTCTTTCTTTGTTGTCTTTTCTATCAATAT
>NC_069001.1:21811438-21812537 GCF_001194135.2 Octopus bimaculoides | reverse complement strand
GGCTGCAGATTTACAGGGTGCCAGGGACTCTTTCTCATCCCAGTCACGGGAAAAGAAAACGTACATTTTAATGCGGTTTGAAAGTTGTGAATCTAATCGAGTTAATGGTTCCTCATTAAGATAGCATTCATGCTGCTCGGGCTCGAAAGATTGACCGTTATATAAACCTCCTCGAGGAATGTGAAGACGCAGGCTGGTAAGTGGAGCATTTTCCACTCGAAGTCGGATGTAGAGGATTTGTTGGACACAGTGTCAGGTGACTGTTGTTACTGTTAAGCATAACTCATTGTAAAGTAAATGACCAATATCCAAACTACAGTGGAAAGGGCTAGCCACTGGATTTGGTTAAAAAGAGACGATGAGCGATGACTAGAAGAATATGTAGCTTTATTTCATAACCAGTTCATCTAGTAAGCGGGGCCTTATATAAGTGAGTGGGGCTGGTGCGCAATGATGCTGTCGAGAGGTAGGCCCCGGAACGGCGCGCATTTTCCCCTGATGACCCCTTACACTTGCTGGCTTCCGGTATGCGGAGCTTTAGAGTGGTAGCACTTCCATGTGCAAATTGTTTTCAAACCACACACAGACACACACACACACACACACACACACACACACATACAGGAGAAGAGATGTTAAAATGTAAGAGAATTTTAACTTATTTTCTTCTCCATTTTTAACAAATTTATTGAGTTTTATGGGATTCCTTTAATGCACATACTTGTATACATACATACTGACAGCGACCGTAAATAGCCGTTTGCAGCCGCTGTTATTATGTATGTATACAATTATGTGCGTTGACTGCAACATCAGAGCACTTTAGCTCTTATTTCTAGCATAGCTCTAATTTCTAGCACTTTATCTCTTATTTCTGTCAGAGTTAATAACAATTATAGTTTCCTTTTTTGGTGATACATTGCTAAACAGCTGCCTGTGTGGTATGACGCTTGCTTCTCAGTCACATGGTTCCGAGTTCAGACCCACTACGTGGCATTTTAGGCTTCTTTATTCTACTATAGCCTCGAGCCGACCAAAGCCTTGTGAGTGGATTTGGTAGACGGAAACTGAAAGAAGCCTGTCGTATATATATATATAT
>NC_069001.1:21810875-21811347 GCF_001194135.2 Octopus bimaculoides | reverse complement strand
ATATATATGTATATATATATATGCATGTATGTATGTATGTATGTATTTATGCGTGTGTGTCTGTATTTGTTCTCCCACCGTCGCTTCACAACTGATGCTGGTGTGTTTATGTCCCTATAACCTAGCGGTTTGGCAACAAAAGACCGATAGTGTAAGTAAAAGAATAAAAGAATATATACACATACACACATATGTGTCTGTGTGTCTGCGTGTGCGTGTGCATGTATATGTATATAAGTATGAATCTCACGTGAAGACCATCATTGTTAAAGGAAGAAATCGATAATCCATCTGAATTCGATTTTAGTAGAGGGTGTAGAAAATGTACTCTATTATATTTTACGAAATGCAAATTACTATAGTTATTAAATTTTGTACAGAAGAACGCTTTTAATAGCCTTACGAATTTGCATTTTGTCGGAAAATATGGTATAGAATATACCGTGTGTGTGTATGTGTGTGTGAAGTAAAT
>NC_069001.1:21808222-21810865 GCF_001194135.2 Octopus bimaculoides | reverse complement strand
ATATATATATATATACCACTCATAGATACATGTATATCGATACACTGACACACACGTGTGTGTGTGTGTGTATGTGTATAGGAATTTATGTACGTATATCTATTTACAAACATGTTCATATGCCTTCTAGCGTTTTATAAGTTTATGTACGGATGTTTACTTTTGTGTATGAATGTGTGTATGTGTTTAATAATCACTAAGCATTTTTAATAAATTCTATAATTTTATAAATATGTTGTGATTAGGTTCGACATCAGAAATCAACTATGTTTTAATGCATTGATTAGCAGACCTCACTGAATATGTCCACACCTCTGGTACAATGTCATATTTTCTCTGTCATTTTCGTCACGGGTGTACCACGATATGGATCGTCTTCCATTGCATACTTCACATCCACTCACACATACATACGTACTTAACTAAGTAAAGCCTAACAAAGTTGAAGTATCCACTCACCACTGAAATTTTACAATTTCAAGTTGAGGTTATTTCACATTTCTGTTAATTCTTGTCAAAGGCAATGTGAACAAATCCATAATTCAAAATGATTAGAATGGCTTTATATAGGATGAGTCAATTTCACTTTGAGTACTGTGACATTTTGATCGTATTAGTTTACTTCAGTAAAGGATCTTGGTATTGTTCGTGACGGTTATCTTAACGTTTTATGTCTATCAGAATAAGATTATACAGGGAAAACGTTCACTGATTGGGCAATCTACAGTCATTGATTCCAGGCTTGAAATTTAGAGAAAGGATTTACTAGATACCATCAGGTTTCACTTTATTTTACTGTGTATGTTTGGAGAAAAGCATGGCAAATTTGACTCCGGAATAATACTGCTAAGCATTTTCTCAGTGGGTCTAGCGACTCACGCATATGCCAATCTGTAAGCAACTCATGAAAAAACTGCAATAGACGAAATATCATTTAGTCTTAATTTTGGTATATACAATATTTTAATTCACAATTATGTGTACATTTGCCATGCAGAACCTCTAAGAAGCCTTCCAGCAGTGTCAACGTGCGGAATTTACTTTGGAGTGGATAGAATATCTACATGTTTGTGAACAAGATGACAATTTTACATTCGTTGCCTATCGTGATTTTACAATACACAGTACATGAATGACTGTATTATTACATATTCATCGTTGCAAAGTAATGAAACATTTTATGATATTTAATTGCTCTTGAACCAACACTTCGGTAGAGTGAAAATCATCTTTATATTTTATAGTTTGAAGTGATAGAATTAGCCACATTTTATTTGCTCAGGCATATAAACACAAATACAATGTCTATCTGAATAAATAAATGCTGAAGGATTTACTTTTATTCACAAAAATAAAGGATGATAGCTAATTGCACAATTTTTAAAGTGTAGTTAAAGTATTGCTTACTTAAGAAAATGGTAGAAGTGAGAATGGATCTTCGGAAAAATGTATTTATTTAAGGTGATGACTGACATCTAGTGATAGTTATCACCAGATATCTAGCACACATGCATATATATATATAAATATATCATATCATATACACGTTTTTATATATTTTAGAAAGTAGCACTTTATTGATCTTGTGATTTAAAACCTATAATGTACCTCTTAGTTTATAATCAGTGATTAGGTGGCATGACCTACAGCATTAATTTTCCTTTAGTTGACACAGAGTGTCAGTCATTATAGATACAAGCTAATTAAGTAAATAAACGATTTTCAGTTTTAAATACTTGAATTATTACATATTTTACTATTGAAGTTACTAAGTCGTATATATACTTCATCATGATTTTAGTGATTAAGCTATTTTATATCCTTTTCTACGGTGTTCTACCCTACCTGATCATTTTAATACTTTATAATTGCCTCTAGATAAACCTAAATTTTTGTACCCCTATAAACTCATACTTAGCTTATGAAAGAAAAAAACATGGGTATTTTCACAACTTAAAAATTATCACAGATTTGCTTATCATTTGCTTGCTCGACCCTTAACCAGTAGGGCATGTCTCTTGTGGCTGATAATATGTGCATCTAGCAACCAAATCCTTATAATTCCTGGAAAGTGACCTTGTGAGAGCTTAAACAAAAGGTTGCTGTCTGTTCTCACAGAATTAACCGGAGCATGTAGGACGGAGAGATCTGAGAAATAAAATAAATTGATAATGATGATTACGATAATAATAATAATAATAATAATAATAATAATATTCTTCCCCGTACATACCGACAAGACTATAAAAGCTAATAAACCGGATATTATTATAAAAGATCAGACAAAGAAGACGTGTTTATTAATTGACATGAGTATTCCCTCTGATCATAATATAGCGGCAAAAGAATTTGACAAGATCAGTAAATATAAAGACTTAATAATAGAAATTGAAAAAAATGTGGCACCTCAAGGCGACTACCATACCAGTGATTGTAGGATCTCTAGGAATGATAAAAAAAGGTACTGAAACCTATTTGAAAATGATACCAGGCTTACCATCCCTACAGGAAGTGCAAAAAAGCGTGCTAACTGGAACGACTCATGTACTGAGAAGAGCATTATCGGTGTGAAAACAACATCCATTCATGAATTTTTTTTTTTTTTTTTTGTTTTTTGTTTTCTTAAATACATGTTTTACCTGT
>NC_069001.1:21806195-21807196 GCF_001194135.2 Octopus bimaculoides | reverse complement strand
AATAATAATAATAATAATAATAATAATAATAATAATAATAATAATAATGATAATGATAATAATAATAATAATAATAATAATAGTATAATAAAAAATATTCAGACAAATACATAACAAAAATACCAGGACTTACAAATATATATAACATACAGAAAATTGCACTACCGGGCATAGCACACATCCTACGCAAAACACTTTCAATACAGTAACCATAAGAGCACCACAGCAAACCACAGCACATACCCAAGGCGCACAGAGCTGCGCTCGGTAGTGAAGTGAAAGCACGTTATAAAAATAAAACTACTGAAGAATAATAATAATAATAAAATGTGTGTCTCTTAGTATTATCAGGATGGTTCTAAGCACTTGAAAGACTGGTGAAAGTTTGTGGATATCTAAGGTTACAGGTAGTCACCTGCTTTCTACATATTTCCTACTAGGATTAAGACTGAACCTGAGCCAAAGCAAAATAATAATGGTTATAATTATTATTATTATTTCAAATTTTTCCACAAGAGCAGCATGGGGCAGGGGATTAAGTCGATTACATCGTCCCCAGTCCGTAACCGGTACTTATTTAATCCACCCCGAAAGGATGAAAGTCGACATCGGTGGAATTCGATCTCAGAACGTAATGACGGGCGAAATACCTATTTCTTTACTGCCCACAAGGGGCTACACACAGAGGGGACAAACAAGAACAGACACACGAATTAAGTCGATTATATCGACCCCAGTGCGTAACTGGTACTTAATTTATCGACCCCGAAAGGATGAAAGGCAAAGTCGACCTCGGCGAAATTTGAACTCAGAATGCAGTGGCAGACGAAATACCGCTAAGCATTTCGCCTGGTGTGCTAACGTTTCTGCCAGCTCGCTACCTTTAGCAATATAATAATAATAACGACAACGATATATGTAAATATATTTGTATATACCTACTTATCTATTTATCTATCTACCTACCTACCTACCTACCTACTTACATACATACATACATA
>NC_069001.1:21802806-21805618 GCF_001194135.2 Octopus bimaculoides | reverse complement strand
ATATATATATATATATATATATATACACACACACACATATATATATATTCATATATGAATACATATGAATAGTGGTACTACGAAACGTTGGGCCACACATATGAATTAGACTTATTATATTCATAATACATCAGGCATCTGAGGTAAATGAATTCTTAAATGTGTTGAAGCGGTGCCTACAAACTTCACACTTTTCTACACATTTGTTCGACTTAATAGGTATTCCACTTAGTATGCAAGAAGACAAGTCCAGCTGTCAGAGAAAACCGAGTGCACACCACTGGTTAATTTATCTCATCTCACACAAATTGGCAGGTTACCAAACAATCGCATTCCCAACGTACATAAACTGATTACCATGATGATGCCTGTCTCCGTCGTATATGTGTGTTTTGTGTTTGTCCATCTATATATACATACACACACAAACACGCATATACATATGCATACCAATATATATAAATATATATACACACACACATAGCAGTACACGCATATAAGTGTGAGTGTGTGTGTGAGTGTGCGCGCATGTGTACATAAACATTTGCATATAGGTATATTTACATATACGTATATACGTTTATATACATGAATATATGTGTTTATATATGTATGTAATGATACATATATATATATATATATCTATAAATATATATATATGCACATATATACACCCATATATATGTACATGTATATAAATATACACACACACACATATATATATATAACTATATGTGGGTTTGCATACACATATCCGTATTGTCATATGTAAATATATTTGTGTGTGTTTGTGTGTGTGTATGCATATGTGTGCATGTGTGTGTGTGAATGTGTGCGTGTGCATGTGTGTGTGCGGTACTTGTGTATTTCTTTGTGTGTATGTGTGTGTGTGTGTGTGTGTGTGTGTAAGCATGCGCATGATAATTTTATATTTAACAACACAGGTGTTTGTAAAATGATACACAATTATTTAATAGAGAAACTCTATGTAATTGTATATAAAACTATGGAATTATATACGTATTTATTATTGTACTATAACAAAGTCTGCAATACGGAAATATATTAGCTTAACTTCGTGTGCATTTCTGTTTCGTAAGTAAAATTTGAGACATATATGAGCATTTCTCGGTGCCATTTTTGTGGAACCATACTTACAACAATTTAAAGAGCCTGATTTTGACACGATGATACTCGCAGTTTAATTATAATTTTTTACGGAAGAGCACACTGCCTAAGTCACTAAACAGTGGGTTTGTACCCACCATGTTCATAGGCTCAAATACCTTTTCTTCTGTTTTATTATTTGAAATACAATTGCAAGTGTACGCATGTAATGTGTGTGTATATATATATGTGTGTGTATATGTGTGTGTGTATATATATATGAGGATGTGTTTGTGTGTGTGTGTGTGTGTGCATGTGTGTGTGCGCGTGTGTGTATCACTGATCCTCTTGTTGTGAACGGTAAAATAAAGCTTTAATCGTGTTCTATGGACAGTAATGTGTTTTCTGAAGTCTGCTGTTGCCTTGCAAACATTTTGACAAATGGAACAATTTGAGGACTCAGTTTACTTCAGTGCTAGTGAATCATTCACTATGTGTTTTCTTGAATGGACGGCAAGGTCTGCTTTGCTTTGTGCTACAAATCCATAATGACAGGTAAGATTTCCATTCAGAGGGGGAGTGTTTTGCCAGCGTGCCTTCATGCTTGCACAAAGTTGGTCCCGATGCTGGAGTCAACTTTGCTCAAATCTATGAAATGAGGAGAAGCAGGGCTGGCGTGAGGTCCTGTGTTCTGATGCTTTGTTTTCCCTGGAAGAAAAAAAGAAATATTGCATCGCTTCAAAGTGTGTTTTAGTTTGTCTTTCATGAGCAAGAATGGCCTTCTTAATCGTCAGGTCACAATACAACAATAATAATAATAATAATAATAATAATAATAATAATAATAATAATAATAATAATAATAAAATCAATGTATATATATCGACTGACAATAATTATCAAATGAATTTATATAAAAATACTTATTTTACCAATAAATAAAAGAAAAACTTTTAACAATATGACTGAAAATAGATGAAATACTTATCCATCCTTTACTTTAAACTAAAATTTTAAACGTTGGTTATTCTACTACTAATAATGTTGGTAACGTTATTTCTTATTTTAATAGATTTAAGTTAAATAAGTGTTACAAATATAAATTAAATACTTATTCTTATAATAATAATAATAATAATAATAATAATAATAATAATAATAATAATAATAATAATAATAATAATAGTGACCAGGATATAATTAATTGTACATGTAGTGATAAGACCAAATGTAAATTTAACAATAAATGTTATTTGAAGGATGTGGTATATAAATGTATAGTGACTTTAATTGATGGGAATAAATCTAATGGTTATAATTTTAAATAAGATTTACATAGGATCAACTTCTAATAAAATTAAATTACGTGTGGCTCAACACATGAATTCCTTTCAGAATAGACATTTGATTAATTCTACTGGCCTTAGTAGATATATTGGGAACTAGAATCTAAAAATATTAAGTACAGAGATAGTGTGTAAGGCGAATTCTTATCGTAAGGGTAGTAATTTTTGTTTGTTATGTACTAATGAATTTAAGGAGATATTATTAAATAATAATACTAATACTTTTATTAACTTCCTTGATAAACGTAAAATTAAATGTAAACATAAATTAAATTATTTATATAAGTTTAGCTAATTGTGTATATATATATGTTTATATGTGTGTGTATGTATATATATATATATATATATATATATAT
>NC_069001.1:21800666-21802600 GCF_001194135.2 Octopus bimaculoides | reverse complement strand
ATGTATATACATATATATATATATATATATATATATTTATATATATATATATATGTGTGTGTGTGTGTGTATATGTATATGTATATATATATGCATATATAAACGCTATTTTATGTTTACTAATTGTAGTAGCAATAATTTGTACTTGTAAATTGTGTATTAATTAGTACGATAATATTTTTAATGAATATTATATATCAATAATTAAATGTTATTATGAGTTTTTATAAAATAAATAATTTAAATATTTTAATTAATTTATTTAATGTAAATCTATTAATTTATAGTATTTTAGCTTTTTTTTCATGTATATTATCTAATATACGTATTTTAGTTTTAATTTATTAGACTTTAAAATTATTTCAAACTTAAAATTTTTCAGTAAATGTTTATAAAACAGTAAATTGTTTATTATGATTACAGCCAAAATACATTTTGCTTTTATAAAAAAAACTTAAATACATATTTATATATCTCTCTATTCTATTACTTTTATTTACGCCATGTTTTCTCGCGACTTAATTCTAATAAACGCTAAGTAAAAAGTATAACGTTTAAATATTAGTTTAACTTAAAGCTTGGATAAGATAGGTATTGCATTTATTTTCAGTAATATTGTTAAATGTTTTTCTTTCATTTATTTGTAAAATAAATATTTTGATATAAATTCATTTGATAATTATATTTAGTCGATATATATACATCAATTTTATTATTATTATTGTATTTTGACCTGGCGATTAGCAATATTTTTGAATAGAATTGATTTTCGATCGATTTGATTTTTTATTTGATTTTTTTATTTCCTATTTGAAAATACGGTAATGAAACACGCGTAGTCATTTTTAATATTTTAATATTTATTACTTTATACTTTTTGGATTTTTATTAGAGGTCTTTTTAATGTATTTACTTATTAAATTTTTCTATATGTGATTGTGGATTTTCTTGGATGAATTATATAATTCTTCTTCTTCTTCTTCTTCTTCCTCTTCTTATTTTATTTTCTGTTTTCTTCTTGCAGGATCACCAGCTTCCATTACTTCGGTGTTGCACCCTCAGATATGAGGCGTTATCAAAAAATCCCGGACTAGTTCCGTAGCGTGCCAACAGATGGCAGTACGAGGTTGCGTGTTGAGTGAGAGCTAGCAGTCACCTTCATGAGGCAGTGCATCAAGTGCCATCACTGTGTTTATTTCGCAAGTTGTGAAATTTGTGTTTATGTGATCACGTATATGCTGTAGTCTGCAATTTTTGGCATAGATGGAAAGCTGGAATATAGAGCCAAGCTGAAATTTTGCGTGAAACTTGGAAAGTCTGCTCCAGAGACACTGAGCATGCTTCAGCAAGCTTACGATGAGAGGGCAATGGGCCGTAAAAATGTTTTGAGTGGACGGAAGCTTCAAAAGCGGAAGAATGTCCCAGGAAGATGACCAGAGATATGGAAAATCAGCCACGAGCGTCACCCTCGAAAATGGGGACGAAAATTCATCATCTTGTGCATGAGGATCACTAACAGACAATCAACAACGTTTTGGAACTTTTGAGGGAGGACATTCTGCGAAAGCGACCTGATCTGTGAAGCGCGAAGAATTAGGTTCTACACGAAGATAATGCATCCTGTCACCGAGCTTTCCTTACTCGTGAGTTCCTCACCAAAAATAACATGGTATCGCACGCGACCTTTTCGACAGATTTAGTATCTGTGGACTTCCATCTCTTCCCCAAGATGAAAATGCAGCTCAAAAGTCGCCGTTTTAACACCGTAATCTCGACTCATAATAAATGTCCTCCTCTCACTTGTGGAAAACGACTTCCAGGCCGGATCTAAAAGTTGCAGGAACACTGGGACCGTTGTATTGCTGCGCAAGGCGACTATTTGGGAGAAGCTAATATTAAAACTTAAGTAAATAAGTTATTTTTTATTAAACATT
>NC_069001.1:21794298-21796220 GCF_001194135.2 Octopus bimaculoides | reverse complement strand
TATATATATATATATATATATATATATATATATATATATATATGTGTGTGTGTGTGTGTGTCTGTGTGTGTGTGTGTGTGTGTGTGAGTGTGTATGTACGTGTGTGTGTGTATGTATGTAAATATATAGATATACTTACATACATTTGTACCGGAGTAAGCACATAAATGCGAAACAAGGTAGAAAAATAGGACGCGAGTACTAGAAGTAGCGTAATATGCTTTATTAAAAAGTAGCAGAAATATCACAAAAAACTGTTACTCAGAGTTTCACGTTCCCAAACAAAACTGTCCGACGAACGGGAACGTGAAACTCTGAATAACAGTTTTTTTGTGATATTTCTGTTGCTTTTTAATATACATACATTTATATATATATATATATATATATATATATATATAATATAAAATGGGACAAGAACGCAAAACATCCAGATAGACGATACAAAGAAAACAAGGACAGGTCATTCAGAGTTTTCTTTCCTCAGTCGAGATCCGGATTATCTTTGCAATTTCGGCTGCTTATTCTCGATATTGCTCCAAGCTGGCCAGCCCCAAGGAAAAACTAAGCCATGAGCATTAGATTCCTTGGAAGAAAGCAGCGAATATATACAAAAACAAGGACGGAAAAAAGTGAACAATGTTACACGAATACAATAAAAATATTAACAACACATAACAACAGGTGTATTTCGACTAAGGACGAATTATATTAAGCTGCCGTGTGTGGAAATAAAGCCTTACAGCAGAGATACAAGATTTCACAGGCACAGGGAGGAATATCAATGTTGCATGCACAACGGCCAGCCAAGAAAGAAACCTCAGGCTTGGCTGAACGCCGGTCAGGTGGGAAGAGAAGAGTGAAAGGTAGAGGCAGAGGGACAAAAGAATTAAGGAGGGGTGAGAAAAAATGACAGGGACACAGTGAAGTGAAAGGTGGAGGGAAAGTGAACAAGAAGAGAAGGCAAGGAAATATGAGTGAGGGGGAACGAAAGAATGAAGAATGAAATGAACGATTAAGAGGGAAGACAGATATAGAGTCGTACAAGATTTAGGAAAATGTATACTTATATATAAGAGACTATATATATATATATATATATGTGTGTGTGTGTGTGTGTGTGTAGATACACACACACGCATGCACACACATACGTACACCCCCCCACACACACACACATATATATTGGTACTAAAATCAGGATAAGTGAACTCAAAGCATTTCTTGTATCTCTATGTTTAATTGGTAGGTGTTGCAAAGAGACTTAAAGCCGAGAGTTTCGTACATAGCGCTTCTCGAACTGCCATGCATAAAATTCTGTCCTTAAATTTCTGCAATTTCTGCGAAAGAAAAATAATCGATATGTATGTATACATACATATATTATTGTCCATTCACATACATGTTTATTGAGGTATACATATATAACAGAGATAGATAGATAGATAGATAGATAGATAGATAGATAGATAGATAGATAGATAGATAGATAGATAGATAGATAGATGTGTACGTTGCTGATTACGTTTACTGTGTTATTTATATCTTTCACCAATATATATCAAGTGAGGAATTAAACGGTGGCAAAGAGCTGGTCCTCTTTGAACAAAATTTATTGTGACATTGAAAGGCTTTTTACTGTATTACACATATCCCCAAGTCGTAACCTCCTTCAGAAATTTATTGAAGCAGTGATTCGCCCATTTAAATCTTATAAACAATGAAGTTACTGTCTATAAATTTCTATATATCATCTTCCCACGCGGTTCCATGTCCTATCCTACTGCACGTAACTAGAGCAGGCGTTTCCAATAATAGCTTCTGCTTAACAGAGAGAATGCAGTTTATACACACACATACACACACACACACATATATATATCACACACACACACATATATATATATATATATATATATATA
>NC_069001.1:21788263-21793469 GCF_001194135.2 Octopus bimaculoides | reverse complement strand
TATATATATATATATTGAGGGATTATCAATCCGGGCAAAATGCCTCATAAGGTCTCTGTTGGCATACGGGGCTAACAATATTACTTAGATTAGTGAAGAACTCCAAGTAATCTTTTAGTAGGGTCCAAAGTTATCGTTCATCACAATTCTATATTGTAAATCCACGGATGGGCTCCAGACAAGCTAGTTTTTACAGAGTGATATATAATAAGTTAAAATAATGATCATTACATATAAATCATTTATTATAGCAAATTTGACTTACAGCTGTCTGCAGTAACCATCACAGATAGGTTTATTCAATTGGTCTATTGATCAATTGGGGTAAATAGAAAGACCTAAGAAAATTAGTGATACCTTCGTCTGAGCCATTGCTAGAAATAGCAAATAGAGCACTTGAACAATGGCTTTTTATCTTATTTTATTTGTCCCATTTTATTCCTTCAAGATTCCATACCACACTCCATCTTGATTCCACACCATCAAACAGCATTGGGACCATCGCTGCTCTATCACCACCCCATGGCTACTGGTACTGTTACTTCTGCTACTACTTTGGAAAATTATTCCATTGGGATTACAACATTATTTGATTTAACATTATTGGCACTGATACTATTGATACTGATGTTGTTGATGGTGATGCTGTCACTTCATCATAATTGTGTTGGTATAACACATTACTCTGCAATGTCGCTCCAATCCTTCAAAATTATTCCCCCACTATGCTAGATTAAAAACTGGAAATTACTCTTAGACCATCCCCATGTCCATGAAAAGCTCATATCAAATCTCAATACGTTGGTTGGAGAACATTTGACCCATACACAATGCTAAAGTAGGCCGGCAACATTACCATACTGCAGAAACATCAGCAAACTTATGACGTTCTATAAAGGGGTCTTTTCCTGGGGCTAGATCTGTAGCTTCTCTTTTTTCCACGATAAACATAGGTTAAGTATGTCACAAAGATAATTATTTTACTCTGGAGCTACTTTCATGGCATAATTCTGATATATATGAAAATTAGAATAACGAATGCTTGAAAGACGGAGTATTGATAAAAATGAAATATTTTAGGACAAAATTAGCTTTAACAAAATAATATTTTACTTACAGCTTAATTGGAAGTTTATTTGAGAAGCAAATAGCAAAATATTTTCTATTTTATAATACTACGTCAGGAAAACCATTTTAGAAAGAAAATGATGTACAAAAATATATATTATGAGTTTTAAAGGAGTGGTTATTTGAGAAGCCAGTTTGTTTTCTGCTTCGTCAAAATAATAAATGATCGTAGTTACTTCGAAACTCTTAACTACAACAATAATTATAGTTTCTGATACTTGCACGATAACGGCAATTTTGAGGGGAGCAGTTAATTGATACCGTCCATTTATTTATTTTCTGAACACCATAAAAATGAAAAGTAAAATTGACTTCGGCGAGATTTGAACTCAGAATGTAATGTTTCAGAACAAATGTCATTAAGCGCTTCTTTAAAACTATTTGCCCTCTAATGACTCTGTCAAGTCGCAACCATTAAACAGGTCAAAAGCAACTCCAGCTGACTTTGAAATGACGCGTGCGGTAAAGCTGATAACGAAATAACAGAAGCTAACTTGTCCATGTTCTTCCATGAATGCACTACCCCAATAATAACACAAATAATCCTTTCTGCTATAGGCACAAGGCCTGAGAGCGAGTGATGGTCGATTACATAAGACCACAGCGCTCAACTGGTCTTTTGTTTTATCGAAATATTATTTAGTAACTATAGATGCACACCATATCTGCTTGATTTGTTATTCTGACTTACTATAATAAATGCAAATAAGCTACATATTTAAAGCCAGAAATAAATTACTTTTGAGATAGTTTCCGCGTTATTTTTCCATGACTTTTTGAAAATTCTGTGTCCTTAGCATTTTGTCATTGAAGCTTTCGTCATTCTGATTGTTTGGTTATCTAGATTCTGCATTCCCTCTTTCGCTACTTCCAAACTACTAGTGAAATATATCTCAATCTATTATATTTATTAGAAGGATTTGCTCTCGGTATTCCATACCTTCAAGTAAACTAAGGTGTACATAAATGTTCATCAGTGTTCTATGACTATCCCACCATTTTGTATATTAAGGAATTCATTATCTTCCTTTCTTTCTGCAATGCCTGTAAGAGCAGAATTTATGAAAGTATTGAATGTTGTTTGCAGAAGGTCAAGCTCGGCCATTGAGCAAGTTAAGACATAAAAACAGGTGAAGCTAGATATTTTATTTATTAAATTAATTGAGATGCAGACGGTTGTCTCCATACATATTTTGGCCAGAATTTGTCACTTGAGTAGAGATTGATTTCATCATTAAGGCTGTAAATCTAAATAATTAAAATATCCAACATTACTATTCCGTATTTACTACAAGCACACGTACACACACATAGGCACACACACACACACACACACACACACACACACACACACATGTACATAAGCACACACAAACACAGAGAAATTTTCCGAAACACACTAACTATTCCGTATTTACTAGCCTAGCGTATATTGTATCACTAATTTTCATTGTAGCACGTGTCCCTGAAATTCTCCTCAAGTTTGTTTAATATATATGTTATTGAAGGCGGCGAGCTAGCAGAAACGTTAGCACGCCGGGCGAAATGCTTAGCGGTAGTTCGTCTGCCTTTACGTTCTGAGTTCAAATTCCATTGAGGGGTCGATAAATTAAGTACCATTTGTGTACTGGGGTCAATCTAATCGACTGGCCCCTCCCCACAAATTCCGGGCCTTGTGCCTTGAGTAGAAAAGAATATATCTGTTATTGAGAAACCATAGTGGAATACGAACTTAGAATTTACTTCATGAATTTATAACTTATAATTGACCTCCCAGTTACACTACTCTTCATACACTATGTACCATACTATTAAACACCACATTACACAGAAAGAAATGTGAAATGGAATTTTTTTTTTTAATTATCTTTTAGAAGCACGTTTTAAATTCAATATTTTTTGCACATGTGATATTTGTCTTATTTTATATTCAGTATTCTAATTGTTTTTTTGGGGTTTTTTTTCGAAATATGCATTTGCTATGGTTTAAAACAACGATTGCTAATTTCATTGAATTCTTCGTTTAATAAATCGAAATTTATTTCAAATTTAGTGACTAAATCATATCTCTAAATTACGATAAAATTAACTCCGTGAAATGAAAATATGAATTGAAATTAATTATATCCTACCACGATGAAGAATTTAATTAAATTTACTTCAATTTAAATCAAACTGGAAATTGATTTCTGTCAAAGACTGAAACTTTGTCGTTGCAGAAATCTTTAATTATTATAGGAGTGATGGTAGGGAAACGAAGGAGAGAATATAATCTCCGATGCACTACTGGCCGCAACAGACTTTAAGTTGGAGCATGAAATTGAAGGAATTATCTGAATACATAGCAGAGATAGTTTCACCGCTTACTTCTTCAATGATATTGCAAACGAAGGAACATACATGCAATATACGTCTGGCTTATATTAGTACAGTATGATATGAAGCGTCTTGTAAAGTGAATAATCAATGCCCATGCTTACTAAGTTAATTGACGAAAAAATATAACTACTAAGATTACAAATACACTATTTCAAATATAATAAGGGAGAGGGTATTGTTGCATGAATCATATCATTGTCGGATAAAATATGGAACAGTTTCTTACAGGAGATTTTTTTGAATGGTTTAGTATTCTGTATTATGGGAACGTGTAACGAATATTTATTTTGTTAAGCAAAGAATTTTCTGAAAAGTGCTTTCATTCATTATTTGTCATAATTTGAGCAGATGTTGTTCCAGGTTCAGTTTCTACATGGTATGCGACACATATCAAAGGTACGTGTATGTGGTGTAAATACTTGGTCGATCAAACTCCAATAAATAGCGATGAAATTTACATCATATCAAAGGTACTCTGTAAAATATCAATTCGGATAATGCAGACATGTATGAAGAAAAGGTGGGTTTGTCAGAGGGTTACGTTGACAGTACAAGTATCTGTGAAATATCAGAAACGCACTGAAGTAAATATTGGTCAGTGGAAATCTGTAACTATCGCTATAAAGTAGGCAGTCAGTAAATAGTTGAGAGTTGAAATAATCCAAGATGCATCCTCAAAGAGCTAGCAGTTCAATTAGTTTACTTATATAAAAAAAAATACATAACACACATATTCAGGCATACGTATCCCCTCTCTCTCTCTCTCTCTCTCTCTCTCTCTCTCTCTCTCTCTCTCTCTTTATATATCAATATATCTATTTGCTCCAGAAAATATTCAAATGGAGAAGATGGTTTTATGGCAATGTAATCTGTAAGAAGAATGATAAAAATTCAACGTGAAATAATTGACGTTGATGTTAGGAAGACTCGAACTCTGGAGATGGTCTGTAAGGAACCAGATTCTTCCTTGGAGGAAGAATCGAAATGCATAAAATATAAAGAACACACACACTTATACACACACACGCACACGCACACACACACGCGCACACGCACGCACACACACAAACACAGAGAAATGTTCCGGAACACCCTTAAGTTCCAAGTGCCAGGTCGGCGTCTGGCATGTAGCATCTCAAGTTATGTTGGGGAAAGATCCCTTTCGCCTTGAGAAACGAGTGTCTTTTGCTTGAAGGCTAGATGCCAACGCCCCAGAATAAATTTGTGTATACCTAAGAATTACAACTAAAGTTAAAGTTATTTTCCACTGGGATGATAGTAAGAAAGCTTTATAAACTATACCTAGATAATTGCGTATGTTATTGAATGGGTCAGTTCATATTTTTACTACGCAATATACATTCATACTCATCCATACTCATGCACGGAAACGCACTGAAATAACAAATAACAGCGCTTAGATACATAGATAGATAGATAGATAGATAGATAGGTTTCTTTTATTAGCCACACAGGGCTGCACACAGAGGGGACAAATACAACTGTAGAGCTTTTCTTTAAGAAAAAAAAAATCCGATCAAAAGGGATCGGTAGGGGCAAAAAAAAAAATGGGGTATCGTATATCACAGAAAATGTCAGTTGTGTAAAATGGGGTAACATTAGGTTTATCCATGGAGAGAAAAGCCTACGGAAAAGACCATGGTAACCTCAGCAGGGAATAGACACATGAGAGCGAAGT
>NC_069001.1:21780720-21781991 GCF_001194135.2 Octopus bimaculoides | reverse complement strand
ACTGAACCAGACCCCGAGCGGTTTAACCGGTTCGTCCGTCCAGCGTCCCACTACGGAGTCGCTGTTGGACGGTATGGGCTTGCTTCTCCAGGTGCCGAGTAACAAACCCACTGACTTTTCCGGGTTAATTTTTGCTCCTGTCAACGTTTCGTATTCTTTAAGTGTCTCGCCTAGCATCTCGACGTGCTTTTCGCTCGACACTATGACGGTGACATCGTCCGCATATGCAGACACGCTCGTCCAGATAGATAGATAGATAGATAGATAGATAGATAGATAGATTTCTTTATTAGCCACACACGGCCGAACACAGAGAGACAATACAATGTTGAACTTTTCTTTCGAAAGAAAGAGGGATGAAAAGAAAAGAAAAAGAAACGATTACGATGAAAAGGGACCGAAAGCGTTTGGACGTGTAAATAGCAAAATAAGAGGGAGTAAAAATGTAAAACAGATTAGTTTTATCCGTGGAAAGAAAAGCCTACGAAAAAGACCTCAGGCAGGGAAAGAAATACGCGAGAGGAAGGTTTTCTCTCTCCCTCTCTCTCTCTCTCTCTCTCTCTCTCTCTCTCTCTCTCTCTCTCTCTCTCTCTCTCTCTCTCTCTCGGATTTACAGGATCATGCTCAAAGTGGTTTCGTCATTCACGCATGCCATGTTTACTACATACACCCACCTTTTATTGATACTTTTATGAGACAAAACGTCCCTCTCTATTATCATGATCCATTGCTGTTCTAGTTTTAGTTTGGATTTCATTTGTTTTACAGTTTTTGTTGTTTATTCTTTTTCTTCATAGTTGTTATGTAGTATGACTTCTTGTCAGTTTCCTTAAAGACTGAAAACAGTTTTATGATTTGTTCGTGTTTTGTGGCTATTCGTATTAGTTTTCCTTGCTACTGAGGTAGGTATTTTTGAGGTCCTATCGTTGTTATTATTATTATTATTATTATTATTTTATGTTTGACTTTTGTTTTGCATTTGTACAAGTTGGATCCAAGTCTCACCCAGAGACCTCAAGAGACAACAAGTTAGAAGTTCATGTAGGTGTTATGCCTAGGGTACCATATATTTGGATTTGTACAGTTTTGTTCAAGTGAATGTTTAAGAAACCATAAGAAAATTATGTGTTTGCTTTAAAATTTGAGATCACATAGACAGTATTTTACGTAGGATATGGGCAGTTCCCATGAGCACTATCTTTTGAACTTCAGCCATTTTGGGGTTTCCTGGAATCTGATCTAGGTAGTAATCAGCCCGTTTCGCTGTCATT
>NC_069001.1:21773309-21779624 GCF_001194135.2 Octopus bimaculoides | reverse complement strand
GTCAACATTACATATTTCAGTAATTGACCAGTTAACGATGTTGAAACTGTAAGTCACGACTGGTATGGCTAGAGCATTGATCGCTTCGATCCTGTTTCTCGCGTTCAGCTCTGTCTTCAGTATTGCTCTCACCCTGCGATAACATTCTCTTCTGATCCTTTCCCTCATCACTGAGTGCTTGATATTGTCCCCTTCAATTATTATTATTATTATTATTATTATTATTATTATTATTATTATTATTATTATTATTATTATTATTATCATTAATATTATTATTGAGTAAGAAATCAGTGCGTGCCATTGAAGTGACACTGGGGTAGAATATACCAAGCTCAGTATACCCATCATGACTACCCGTCTGATAAGGGTACACCAGGCACATGCATCACAACTATATGTGTGCACCATTGTGATCTCATATCAAGACTAACAGCACATGACCTCGCAGGTGGGGCGCAGTTATAATTTTCATTAGGTCGAGTAGCCCATCCCACTCAAAAGGTCCCTGAATAAGGGTTGTTTAAGGATGTTGAACGAAACACCCATGTTTCCAGAGGTGAATTATTCAAACCCCAAAGAACCCCTCTCAAGACATGGCTATGATGTTCCCCCACTACTTCTGCTCGTGATCAAGAGATGCACATATTATCAGTCACTAAGGGACATCTTCAACTGCTTACGGTCAGGCAACTGACAAGTAAATCTGTGGTACTGAGCAGAATACTCGCTGTTGCCTATCTTTTAAGCCAAGCCAAAACAATGTATATGATAACGCTTCCAAAGATCAGAAGCCACGAGAGCCACTGCCTGGTACTGCATCAGAGCACTTATGATTATTATTATTATTATTATTATTATTATTGTTGTTGTTGTTGTTGTTGTTGTTGTTGTTGTTGTTTTTATTATTATTATTATTATTATTATTATTATTATTATTATTATTATTATTATTATTATTATTATTATTACGGCAACGAGCTAACAGAATTGTTAGTACACTTAACAACATTTCGTCCCTCTTTACGTTCTGAATTCAAGTTCTGCTGAATTCGATTGTACTTTTCACCTTTTCGGTGCCGTTAAAATAAGCACTAATTGAGCACTGGGGTCGATATAATCGACTTACTACCTGTCCCGAACTTATTGGCCTTGTGACAAAATTTAAAACCGTTATTATTATTATTTTCATGGGGGCACCGAACTGGCACAATCGTTAATCCGCTTTACGGCATTTCGTTCCTCTTTACGTTCTCAATCCAAATACCTCCGAGGTCGAATTTGCTTTTCATCGTTTAGGGGTTAATAAAATAAGTAGATGTTGAGCACTAGGGTCGATGTAAAACATTCAAAAATATATACAAAACTATGCACGCGCGCGTATAACTGTGTGTGCGTCAATATTCTTTTTATATATATTGCGTTAATACCGTTTACACTTGCTCATATTGTATATTGCACAAGCGTCCCACAATATTTTCTATCAGAAAGAATCAGGTGACGTACTCTTCGAAAATTTTAGATTAAGAGATTATCGCTTTTGACCTTTAAAGTTGTTATTTTTAAGTTACTTATGACCTGTTTCTGCTGCAGGAAGATGTTTTGCTTTGTTATGAATTCCTGACTGACTCCAGTGTATTTGTTTATGGTACATAAAATTACTTTTACATTACAATTACTATTTGGGAAAGACACCCTTTAAACTAGTTTTCCTATTCATCGAGTATAGAAATTTTACAAGATACATTTTTAACTGAGCTCTTCTGTCAAAATGATTTTTCGATGTATTAGGTAAAGTTATTTGTTATACATGAAATGTTTATTTACCACATCACTTACTTTTCAATGGTCAGTAAATTGAAAGTGCTCAATCAATTTGAAGCTAAAATGATCATCTATTGAGTTTTTTTTTTGTTTTTTTTAAAAATAATTATTCGATATCGATGTTCGTTACAAAATGAACAAAATAAGTACACGAGTCTACATCGCTCTAGTATAGAATGACATATCCTGATACTACAGGATAACATTATTCATATTAACTAAAGTGAACGATCAGTTCTCCAAAGCTTGTTGAATTGTAATTTTTTCCCTTTCGAGTCTTCAGGTGATGCAGTAACAAAATGAGAATGCTTTCTTTAATGTTTTATTCTTCTCATACAAGTTACTTTAGTAGGTAAAATAATCGAAAAGTATCGTTTAATTTCCTGTCGGCTGTCAGTTATTCAAACAACCGAGAAATAAGATTGATCATAATGATTAGTTATACCTCACTTGACATTTCTCCAATAGCGTTTCAGTTTCAAAACGAATATCAATAATAACAGAATTATTTTACTTCTGTTCTTTTCAGGTGTCTTGATGGTGTCTGTCGCAATAAACAAGGTCCTTGGTTTGTTTGTCTTTAAAAAAAAAAGGCAGATCACATCAAGAACATAAAGTGTAGAACTGAGTCACAAATCATGGCCAAATTAATAATATCGATGAGTGGGCTTTTAAAATTACAGTTTCATGTTTGTATGGAAGCACAGGCAGCAAGCAACCCTATAGTTTGGGATACAATAGTAGGTGTGTGTGTGTGTGTGTGTGTGTGTGTGTGTGTGTGTTTGTGTATGTGTGTGTGTGTGTCTGCGCGCATTTGCATGTGTGTGTGAGTGTCTATGTGTGTAAGAAGAGATGTACACATATACATACATGTGTGTGCGTACATAATGACTAGATAAACAAATATATTTATATTTTCAGTACAATAAATATTAGAACGATACACTTTGTAGGTTGACTTGTGGTTGAAGCGTGTTTGTATGTGAAAGATTCCAAATCTTTCCAATTATGTGACTTATCTTTTACCTGGGACTCTCAACTATTATCGTGGAAATTACATTACTCCAAATATATTACCTTCTTACCAAATTCTTGCAACATTGCTTATATTAACTACTAATCATTGTTCAAGCGTGTTTGAGAAATATTGTTCTATTTCCGTTAATCTCTGAAGAGAGATGTTAAAATGAATGTTCAAATGAAGGTAACAACTAGTCAATTCTATAACATTTGAATGCATTATATGGAGAAAACAGAACGTTGAATATTTGATTTTAGTGTTTCTTTATAAACAGACTGTGAAGTTTTAAATTCATTGTCCTTTCATTAGAAAACTTGAAATAAGCGGAGGTCAAAATATTGAAACTCTGATGACACCTATATTATTTTCAAGTATTTCATAGTCAAGCAGATTTCATTCTTCGAACACACTCTTTCTAGCTTTCAAAAGACATTTTGTACGCAGCTTGATATAGGTGTACTTGAAACAACGCGTATATCAGTGGCTTGCGACGTCACATACATACACAAAAACATAAGTTCATATTATGCACCCCACCACACACATATATATGTATGTATCTACGTATTTTATATATATATATATATATAGATAGATAGATAGATAGATAGATAGATAGATAGATAGATAGATAGATAGATAGATAGATAGATAGATAGATAGATATAGAGAGAGGGGGGAGGTAGGGAGGACATAAAACGAATAAACAAATTAAATATAACAACTTGGGTTTGATATAGAATATATATATTCTGTATATGTATACATCCAATCCAAAATTCCAAATCATCTACCTCCTTAGAGACGTATACACACAACCTCAAATCCCAAAATTTTCTCCTATTTCCTCTTCAATCTAAATCACAAATATATGACTGCCTTAGGTACTAACCTAACCAACCCTTCCTCACTGCCTTAGCTACCAACATACACCCCCCCCTCCCTGTCTCTCTATCCACCTCCTTCTATTCACTCATACACTTCTACATATCTCAGCACTTCCCTTCCACCTCCAACCCACCTTCATTATAGCACTAACTACTGCCACCATCTTACCCCCACCCTCTGTCCTCCCTCATACCTTAGTAATCTAACTCCGCCGCCAACATAGATTCTTTCTTTGAATTTCCCCTTAGCCACCCTGCAAGCATCTAGACCCTTTACCTACTTCTAACAATTGCCCTACCCTTTTTCACTATCTAATCTTCCCATAGTTTTATAGTCATTATCCCTAAATTTTGACATCTATTCACAAACCCATCACCACCTTTCAATTACTACCCATCCCTGCTCCAACAACTCATATCCAAACTCTCCACCTCTACTACTCCCAGCCTAATACCCTGATTGTTAACCTCGCTCCATCTTCTTGAACTGACTCTCTTATCTCCTTTCACCTTTCCCTGCCTCTTCCCACACCCACACCGAGCCTCCTACACTACTTGCTCTCCACACTTAAACACCTCTGCTCCATGATGTACAATGTAAGATTTTTTTTCTACCCTGTTGAAGCAGAAAAAGTAATATACGATAATTTACTTTTTATATTTATGTTTATGTATTATTGTCTATAGGTTACTCAAATACATTGGAACTATGTAATATGTGCTCCGGCTTTTATATTTAAATACATAAAATAACTAAAACGGTAATGAGATATACGCTAGCTGACTTTTGTGAGGAAAAGTAGTGAATGAATATCGTTTAATGTTATGGATTCAGGCAGGTTCTAATAGGTATCTAATTAAAAGATGGAGTTTTAATCTTAGTAAAATATTAATGGTAGATATTAAAACAAAATAGAAGTGATATTAATAATTCTAAGGAGTTTGTAAGTAAAGAGAAAACTTATCGACATTCACACTTAAAGATTATTTACTGTAAAATTATTTAATATTTGATATGTGCAACTTGTATTATATTTAGACAATGTGAGATATGATAAGTTACTTTTTATATTTATGAATTGTTGTCGATGGGTTACTGAAATACATTGGAACTATTTAATATGTGCACCGGGTTTAATATATAAATACAAAAATAACAATATATAAATACAAAAATAACAATATATAAATACAAAAATAACAATATATAAATACAAAAATAACAATATATAAATACAAAAATAACAATATATAAATACAAAAATAGCAAACCAGTAATGAGATATACGCTAGTTGGCTTTAGTGAGAAAAAGTAGTAAAAGAATAGTGGATACGTTTATAGATATAAATTCATCGTTCAAATAGGTATGTAATTCATAGATAGAGTTTTAATCTTAGTAAATCATTAATGGTAGCTATCAAAAACAAAATATAAGTGATAATAATAATTCGAAGGAGTTTGTATGTAAGGGGAGAACAAATCGACTTTCTCATTTAAAGATTATTTACTATAAAAATATTTAATTATCTGATACGTTCACTGGGAATGATATTTAGATTCGAAAATAACGAAAGCGAGAAGGAAAAAGAAAATGAAATATACGATCATTTACTTTCTATATTTATATTTATGAATTATTGTCGATAGGATACTAAAATACAATGGAACTATATTATATGTGTACCGGGTTAGATATATAAATACAAAATTTATAGGTATATATTCAGGATCTAATAGGTATTTAATTAATTGGATTGCATATTAAGTAAATTATCAATGGTGGATATTAGGTTAAAAATATATATGTATAAGCGATATTAGTGATTTTAGAATGGGTAATGGTATTTATAGAATATATATTTATGAGGATGCTTAAATACAATGGAACTATTTAATATGTGCACCGGGTTTGATATATAAATGCAACATTTATAGATATAAATTTAGGATCTAATAAGTATCAAATTAATAAGATTACATATTTAGTAAATTATTAATGGTGGATGTTAGATATATTATTTATCTATTTGTTTGTTTTCTAATTTATGATATATGATACAGTCACGAATATATAAAACTCACCAATTAAATACGCTTACAATATATAGCTTTCAAAATTTTAACACACTAATACTCTGTATGCATCCTTCAAAACGAAAAGTGATTACCTACTTTCCATGAGCTCTGAGTTGACCCTGAAGAAGTCCTGCCACCATATAGTTAGAATATGATATATTCCTAAGCATCTAACCAAATGCTTGGAAATTCTGATCAGCTAGGTGACAGGACTGAAAATTTAGGTTCACTTATATTATTTTTTTAGCTTTACAGCTTGTAATCAATTTATTTATACTAACTATTACGTCTTTTAAAACAAATTTTACATCATTTATAACATACAAATAAATTATTCATGCATCCATTATTTCTCCATTTTCTGTTTTTTCCCTCAGTTTTGATGATATATAATTTGAATAATCCATAACATACACCAAGATTTTCGCATTATATAATAGGGAATACCTTGGATTATATAATCCGTAATGAGGACATAACCGCCTCGAATTAACTATATATATATA
>NC_069001.1:21767236-21768864 GCF_001194135.2 Octopus bimaculoides | reverse complement strand
ATATATATATATATATAAAAACATTATTATTTCTAAATGTCTCAGACAGACATTCGTTAACAGTTCTATAAAGTAAAGGCTATTTCCCAACACAATGTGGCTGTCCAGAAAGGGACAATGTTACTGTTGTTTTAGCCCCAACAAATATAGTTTCTATCTGACTGTACGACACACTAACTATGTTTTTATATTTTAGAACAGGGTGCTCAGCACTGTCATCTTGCGCAAAGCAACATGTGGACTAGTTTCTGGGTTATTGCCCTGTATCAACACAGAGTAACAGCTAGAAACGATGTTTCTTGGGGCTAAAACAAGTTATATTGTCCCTTTCTGGACAACCGCATTATGTTGGCAAATAGCTTTTACTTTAAAGAACTGTTACTGAATGTCTCTCTTTGAGAGATTTAGAAATAAAAATATTTCTATCTTTTGATTAGTGACTGTGTGTCACTTTGAAAACTTTACGTTCGGACGGTGAATTCAGCAACGCCAACTGGCCAGTTTTGATAAATAAGGGCAAATGAAAAAAAATTCGATGCCAATATGCTGAAAAATACAATATGTTTCACTATAAGTACACAGCATGTTGAAACGAGGAAAGTAAGCTAACAGAAATTTTTTTAATTCGTTATTCCCGAATCGAACCGATTTCTGGATTAATCCACAAGGATTCTTCCTTTGTCAGCGAGAAACACGCCAAGAATAAATGGAACACTTACATATACCTACGGAAAAGCAGATTCAAAGTCATGAGTACATTTAAGTACTCCAAATATATCTAAACGGAAATTGTGTAGCAAGCCTCAGCACACGTGTAGACGGTCAGGAAAATTCATGTAATGTGGTCACCAGTCCTGAAGTGAATGGTAATAAATTTACTTCTAATATAAGGATAACATTTTTCCAAAAAACATTTTCAGCATATTGGAATAGAATTTTTTTTCTTTTGCCCTTATTTATAGTTGTTTATAACTTTCACCTTAAAAGGTATTTTAACATGCTGACCACTGATATATTTTTTTAACTTTTATCTTTATATTAGCAGTATATATATAAGGCAAAGAATTTGAAAATGTAGGAACTTTTAAAAGCATTTATCAACTTAACCGGTTTCGCTTATTTAAAAAGATTTTCAAAATGAAATTGTGGACTTTTGTGTATCCTCTGAGGTGACAAAAATTAATTTACAAAAATATATTCAAATCAACTGATAGAGTTTTGACAATGATAAGAAGAGGTCAGAGGCTTTGTATATCCTCTGTGATGAGTCAAAAATTTGTTTACCTCGAACATTCAGATCAGGTAATGAATTTTTATTACCTCATCTGAATGTTTTTATGTAAAGTAATTTTTGACTCATCACAGAGTATACATAAAGTTTCGAACCTTTTCTTATCATTGTCAAAGATTCTATCACTTGATTTGAATACATTTTTGTAAGCTAATTTTTGACACCACAGAGGATACACAAGACCTCACACTATTTTTAAATTAGGGAAACAGGTTAAGTTAATAAATACTTTTAAAAGACTCCTGCATTTTCAGCTTTTTATCCTTATACTCTTACCCGTGCGATAACACCCAACTTTACTTCGTTAAATATATATACATATATATATATATATATA
>NC_069001.1:21765586-21766769 GCF_001194135.2 Octopus bimaculoides | reverse complement strand
TATATATATATTCATGCAAGCGTACAGCGTACATATATAAATAATACATGCATTTGTGTATGAATATGTCTTATGCCTATGGGAAAGTTTGGAAAAATGTTAATGTATGCTGTAAAATAATATCCTAGGAATGTGATATAATTTGATATTTTCCAACCACTAACGTCATGAGTAAAATGCACCTGTAATAAAATACTGAGAATAATATTCATGAATTTAGATCACCTATAATATGACTTCAGTACATTGAAAAGCTGTTTTTGAGGCGATGAAAGTAACATATATAATAAGAAAGTATATTGAAAACTAATTCTGTCAGGAAATAGTCATGTGTGATAATGAAGCAATACCAAGGTAATAGAGGAATACGAAATCAAAATGATTTGAATGTTTTGCAGTAGTATTTGTTTATTTTTCTACATTGTAACAGCTGATATTACATAATATTGTACACTTTTGTTCCTTCAGATGTCTTCTTACTAGTAAAGTAATTGACCTTTTACCATTTTTGGGTGAAAGTGTAAAGAAGAAATTATTCAGTTTTCAATGTAAAACAAGAACTAACATTTTGAATTTAACATCAGTCTAGTAATTTTTGTTGTATATTTAGAAATTTTCCTCCCGTCATATAATATTAATACTCACTGTAATGTATAGAGTGAGGATCAAAGAATTTCAATGTTTTCCACCTTGAAATTCATTCAGAAGGGACAGGATTTGCTTGATGTTTCAAAACAACATCAAACGTAAGCTAAAATATTTTATTATCTTTGCAGCTCCGACAAATATCTTATCACCCTCGCAGGTTCGAAAAATAGTCAAAGGGTTTCATATTTAGATGAGATAACGAAGGCTTTAGACATTCTAATTCCTACCATCAGGAAATTATATTTTGTATCAATGCGAACTCATATCACTCTCCCTCAACTATTGCATTCACTTTCTCTCTTCTCACTTAGTGCACACTTTTAACGAAGCAGCCAAGCTGATTCTGAAACACAAGAAAGTGTACTGGAGTGATCAAGGTCAAACCTCGGTTACTTAACCAGAAGAGTGACATTTTTTACCATGCGATCGCTGAGGGCACTTCCGAAGACCTAAAGAAAGTTTCGCGGAAGGGAGGATATTCCTTGACTCTCCGTAGTATATATATATATATATATATATATATATATATATATAT
>NC_069001.1:21757833-21765330 GCF_001194135.2 Octopus bimaculoides | reverse complement strand
TATATATATATATATGTACACACAAAAACACATATACAGAGAAAGAGAGAGATGATGATACTGTGAGAATTGTGAAATTGAAACTGCTAAGTCATTACCAATGTACTTATTTCAATTTCATCACGTTTGCCGTGGATGGAACTGCTATTGCATGTGTATTCAGTCTTTATAGCCTTGACTTCTGGGTGCATTAATCATGCAAAACAAATTTCTCTCGTATAATATTTATTGTATTAGAAGTGGAAAGATATACAGTGAAAATGTAATCTGATATAATGTATAATCTGAAGAAAAATAAATTACAAAGAATAGGATAACCAAAGTAGGAATGTATTTGATCAGAAATATGATCCCGTGATACTGCCAAGCTAACGAACAAGTATAACGGAATATAACTTTAAACTTTGAGATTTTGAGTATAGGTAACATTGAAATTCTAACCCTGGAAAACATAAACTGTTTTTCTATCTGTGTCAGACGGTAGACTACAGCCATGCTGGGGCACCGCCTTGAAGAACTTTTTAACTGAATGAATCGATCCGAATACTTACTTTTTTAAGTCTGGTACTTATGCTATCAATATTTTTTGCCGAGCCGTTAAGTTACGAGAACGCAAATAAATCAACACCGGTTATCAACCGGTGGAGGAGGATACACACACACACACACACACACACATACACACACACACACATAGACACACACACACACTCACTCACACACACACACACACGCACACACCCATATATATATATATATATATATATATATATATATATACGCCGGGTTTCTTTTTAGTTTTTGTCTACCAAATTCACTCACAGGGCTTTGGTCAGCCCGACGCTATAGTAGAAGATGCTTGCTCAAAGTACCACATAATAGGACCGAACCTGGAAGTAGGCTTCTTATCACAGAGCCAATATTTTCATAAGTTTGTCTGTAAGAGAGACAGTTGTAGACGCTGATTTTTGGGATGACCTCAGTGAAACATACTCTTCAACATACCGAAATAATAAGAATATATGTGTTATTCAGTAAATGAAGAAGCCTATGTTTTTGTCCAAAACAGTGTCTGCAAACTTCATTATCTCGAGATGCCATTAACATGAGAAAAATAAGAGCTAAAATACTAATAACACTATTAATGCAACTACCATCAAAACGCTAACAAGTAAGTGATCAAGTGATAGTTACAAAAATATTTATTATTGACTCATTCTGTTGACTACTTTGACAATTTTAGTAAATAACACAAACTATATTACACAGCAGAGCACTATAAACTATCGGATTTAAAGACAAAATCACTTATAATCCTTGACTCGTATATATTTAATAAATGGGTGCCATGCTGTTATCCGATTCAGACATCAATTTCCTTTAATATGATAACTTTCGCATTGGTAAAATCTTCCACGCTTTAATGAAAATTAACCAAATTAATTCTGGTTAAGAATTCCTTCAATAGAAATCATTTAAAACTAGATTAAATCAGCTGTAGCAGAAATGTGAATAACAAAAACTAATAATGAGTAATTTCAGCACAATACATCAAAGAAGATGAATTTCACTTGTAGCGATATAAATGTATGTTTGTTAATCAGTCATCGACGATGGAATATATGCTAGGCAAAGGTCACATCCAAGAAACCGAATCCAAACACGGCAGTAAGGTAAAAATCAACAATATTTCAGTAGCATTTCATCCTTCAAAATATAGATTCGATGCAGCAGACGAATATGACTCGCCTTCAAAATAGACATCCTACTACATTCGGCATGAAATGTATACAAATGGTTAAAAACAGCCACATATCTGCGGACCTTCTAAATGTCGACTCAGTGAATTTCACTAATTAACAGTGAGCTTTGCGAAAGTACTTCGATAATATTTGGTGAACTATGGAAGGTTATATGACAGAGCAGGTTAAAACTTAATTAATTAGCGTGAATATTCCAACTGAATTTTCCTCTTCTGTTTAAACTATTATGAGAGGCATTCTGTTTCTACAATCATTCTCATACATACGATGAATCCCTGCATCGATCTCTTACATATTGTACTGTATTACACTTACGTGGTTTCTGTAACTTAAATATTCTCTCCTATTACTCTGCAGTATTTTATTTAAAGACCGGCTATCCTGGTCATATTTAATAAACCTCTCATTCCTATAATTTTTAAATGTCACACGGAAAAACGAATATTTATGTATCATTGAACCTGTCTCCTAATCCTGCAAATTATGGAGGTCACTAAAAATAGTACTTTCCAGTCTGTTCTTCTCCAATTCGCAGCTTAACTAACCCACTCAAATTGAATATATGTAGTTTATATTTCTGAAAGAGTCAGTATTTTATGGATGTATTTTGTTGTCTTAATGTGGGTCCGAAATGAATATCGTTTTCATTTTCGTTTTAAATCGTTTTTAATCGATACACTGGTGCAGCCTGAGATGCAATTAATGGATTTACGTTCTTAAAATAGGATTTTAGGGATCGTAGTTGTATAGTGGGCATTACTAATCGGAGTTGCCAAGATGGTCGTAATTTTCAAACAGTTTTATATGGTTTTGCTGAAGATCCAGGTTTACTTTGTGTTGTTCAGAAAATTTTTCTCGATAGATTGGAATGAGTTTCTGTGCTGCAAGCTTAAATATATTTGTGATAAGTTTAAACTGAACAGGTTTAGTTTTCAAGTCTTGCTTAATGATCGGTGGTATTTTTCAATAATCTATGTTCTGATCTCTCTTTAAAAATGAACTTATATTTTCTGTAGTTGTTTCAAATAGATTTTCTTTTGTCTGTGATTATATACTATAATATCGTTCTGATATCGTTGACAAGAATTGTTATATTTGTTTATATTCAATTAAAGTTTCTCTTAATATGTAAGCTAGATTTTGATTTGACTTCTCTCAGATAACCAGTAATTGCATCAAAAATAATCCCTGTCTGGTTAAAATTTTAATCGGTTTGTAAATTCTCTCTTTGCACACGCTAAAACACATTCAAACTAAAACAAACAGACTTACATAAACTTAAACCAACGTAAGAAACTCTATATTGTATCGCAATCTACACGAAAGAGTAGCATGTCTCCTTGAAAACAAATACTGCCACCTTAAATAAAGAACAAAAAGTGATGCATGAGATAATGTTGTCAAATAATCGGATGGTCATATTGTGAATGCCTTTGAGCATAAAGTGTGCTCAATCTCCCCATCTCTCTTTCTCTCTAAGTGTATATGCATAATTATGTAAATATATGTGTCTAACATTAATGATAGTTTATACAATAATATATCCACTTATGCGAATATCGATACATTTATAATAAAGTAATCGCTATCATAGTTTAAATTAAGAATGTACCGCACATACATAAAAAAACTTGTACGTACTCACACATACATACACATATGCATACATATAATATTTATATTGCAAAGACCGACTACCCTAAACTACTGGTACACACGCTAGCACACACACACACACACACGCACGCACACACACACACGCACGCACACACACACACATATCCTCACACACACACACATCCGCGCGCAAGCACAGATACACACACACACACACACGCCACAGAAGAAATATTAAATATGAAATTGTGAACAAATGTTAGAATTATAAAAAGCGTAGTTTTCTTTCTTGTTTGCTATTATTGCGCTCACACATGAATGTTTCAGCTTGAAATTTAACTTCAAATTATATTATATATTCAGGCGAGGAAGCAATTATTGAGAATCGCTTTTCTCTAGAGAGTAAGGAGGACAAACGGTATTGTTTTGTAACGTTTACAAGGTTCTAAAAACTAAGTTAACCTTTATTGACATTCACTTCACAAAATGTGGAAGATATAATTGCAATAGTCTCAAGATAATTGCCATTGTATTGTTGAATTATTCTTTGCTTCGAAGAAATGCAGCTAAATATTGAGGCTGGTTTATCTAAATGTTGCATTTCGATTTCTCTAATTCAAATAGAATTACAAACTGGGTAAGTTTGAAGGAATTTATTTATACCCCCCCCCCCCCACGTTTACAAACATGCGTGAGTGCACACATATACATACACATTCATACACAAATACAGTAGTTCTGGGTAATTTTAAACACTTTAGTATAAACATGCTGTCCTTTTTCGACACCAAAGGTTTGCCCACGTTTCTATAATGCTTAAATACACATATATATATATATATATGCATGGGTAAGGATGATCATGATTTCAATTCGTGGACCGGGTGGTGCGTTGTGTTCTTGAGCAAAACACTTTATCTCACGTTGCTGTCTGTCACTTTGACACCAGGCATATGGTACACCATGCACCTGTTTAGACAACGTCGGTTTGATGAAGTGAGTGAGGTAATGTGTGGCACGAGAATATTTGATCACTATAAAACAAATCATTTGTGCAGGTCCTTCGGCAAAAGAAGTTGACCACTCAATGGCGTCTTCAACGGGAGAGTCCGTCGTGTACATATGTATATTCTTTTTTCTTTTCATTCTTTTATTTGTTTCAGTCATTTGACTGCAGCCATGCTGGAGCACCGCCTTTAGTCGAGCATATCGACGCCAGGATTTATTCTTTGTAAGCCTAGTACTTATTCTATCGGTCTCTCTTGCCGAACCTCTATGTTACGGGGACGTAAACACACCAGAATCGGTTGTCAAGTGATGTTGGGGGTACAGACACAGAAACACAAACATATATATATATATATACATATATATATATATAATCATTTTGAAGAGCGTAGCTCGAAACGTCAAAGACTTTCTCTATTCCCGAGCGTTAAACTAATACATCCATTTGTTGTTTACACCACCTGTCTTCGTCTGTTGTTGTTTTCGTAAATTTTCCCAAATATATATATATATATATATATATATGCGACGGGCGTCTTTCAGTTTCCGTCTACGAAATCCACTCACAAGGCTTTGGTCAGCCCGAGGCTATAGTAAAAGACACTTGCCCAAGGTGCCATGCAGTGGGACTAAACCCAGAACCATGTAAGCAAATTATATATACATTGTTTTATTCTTTGATTTGTTTCAGTCATCAGAGGGTAGCCACCATGCTGGGGCACCGCTTTGAAGAATCTTAGTCGAACGAATCGTCCCCTAGTTCTCATTCTATCGGTCGCTTTTACTGAATAGGAAGTTTACGGGGACGTAAAGTCAATACCGGGTGTCAAGCGGTGGTGGGCGACAAACGCAGACACAGACACATACACAAATATGTATAGAATAGAATTTCTGGAGGTCTACTGATTCGAACATGAATGAGGTTTTCGTTAATAAATGTATTCAACTGCTAAATATGAGATACCGCTGAATTCACAGAAAGCGGTGTGTGAAATGACACTATGTGTAATGAATTATAGACAAGGTAAACATAGTGAAATAGTTGCTAAACATTCCAAAAACTTATGCTGACGTGGAAATTTTTAAGAATGCCTTTTCGAAGTGAATTATTTGTTTTCTTTTTTGTTACCTATAATTGACAGGAGTAGCTTGTCTCACAAGACAATAAAAGGAAATAGGGGTTCGTATCGAGGGTATGTTGTCAAAATATTAAGAGAGTTTTGTTATTTTTCACTATCGACGAATGAACGGCTGCACAGCATTGATAAATCCCTTCATATCACCAAAAAATTACTTATTGTTCAGACGATGAAAGGCATGGCATTTATGAAGAAGTTACGATAGGAACAATGAAGCTGAAATTCTTGAAATTATCGTCAGTTTAGCAACTGACGGAGTCCCAGCAAATTGTTGGGCCTAAGACAGGTTCTCTATTTAAATAACATTGCAAGATAACTTTTTTGAATTTAGCAACTTGTGAATTTTCAGTGAATTTTCAGTAGAATTTTCAGTAGCATAATCAATCGAGAAAATTTAAAAGCAAATCTGTAAAATTTGAAAATGTTATGCGTGGAGTTGCTTCAACCATCAATATTATAAAATCTTGAGCACTTACCATCGTTAGTTTAAATAGTTGTTTAAAAAACTTCAGTCAGAGCATGTTTTATTGTTGTGCAGTTTGCTAACCTTAACCCGAAATAAAGGGGAGTGCAGCTTCGGAGAAGATCTAAGCACCTTTTTAGAAATGAAGTGTAAGTTGGTCTCAAAGCTAAAGGGTAATAACTATTTGTGTCCTTGCATTTCTCGTAGATATCACCATTCGTTTAAATAATATCAAGTTAAAATTGTAAAAGGAAAATTAATTGAGTCATGAGATGTATTGCCATGACAAAGCTTTTGAAACAAATTTTCAAATTTGGGAGAATCAACTCAAGATTAGTAACGCTTTCTATCCCTCTATACTAGCCATTCACAAGGAGTCTGAATGTAATAGTTTTGCTGCAGTGATAAAGTCTTTGAAAAAAGGACGAGAATCAAATTTAAAGAGTTCAAAGTTATAGAAGTTAATTTTAGTCTTTTTTATAAATCCATTTAATGTTGATGTTAAAAAAATACCCGAAAGGAACTGCAAATGGAAATACCTGAGCTTGAGAATTATGAAATTTTTTCGGCAAAAGTTTAAAGACAAGGGATTATTGTAATTTTATGGGACTCTTGTGTAGGAAACTACCATAAAATGCTGTGCGTCGCTATAAGATTTGTCATAGTGTTAGGGAAGTACGTATAAAAGCGAAAATCTTTTTCTCTTTTTCTAAAATGAAAGTAATTGTAAAAATACAGGTTTAGATTTTCGGATCTTCATTTAAGACAGTTTACGAGTTGTAACTTCGCAGTAAGTATTGGAAAAATTGTTGTAAAATGTAAACTCCACGTTTTTAATTCAAAATTGTAAAATATTTCTATTTATATCAATAACAAACGAATAATAAATACGATATTTCTTATTTGTATTTTGTTACGTATTGTTTTAAACATTGTACGTGGCTTTATTGCATTCGGTTTAATGGGACTATTTCCCTCGTCAATGTCGTGCCTTTTTTGCAGCATCTTCGCCATTATGCTCCACCGAACTTGCCAGGTTAGGTTAATTTGTGTATCGATTTCTTCATTGGGTGGAGATGCTTAACTTTAAACTTATTAACGTTTCCCCAGGACAATAGCTTAACATAGTCCGGCTAAACTTTAAATGTGCAACGAATAAAGACGATGCCTCTTGAATTTTGTAAACTCTCTTTGAAGGTAACGTTTTCAGCATTTTAAGCTGCTGGTAATTTTTATCAACGAAGATCGTATGTGTTAACATCTCTTGCTGTAAAAATCAGTGGAAGTGCATATGTGATAGGGAGCTTAATTCACAACCACATGGTTCCGAGTTCATTCCTACTGAATGGCACCTTCGGCAAGTGTTTTCCTCTACAGCCTCGGGCCGAGCGAGTAAAGCCTTGAGAATGGATGTGGTTGATGGAAACTGAAAGAAACCCGTCGTATATACGTCTACGTGTGTGTGTGTGTGTGTGTGTGTGTGTGTGTGTGTGTGTGTGTGTGTGTG
>NC_069001.1:21754873-21757211 GCF_001194135.2 Octopus bimaculoides | reverse complement strand
GGGTCGATAAAATAAATACCAGTTGAACACTTGGATCGATGTTATTGACTTACCCTCCTAGAAAACCGGTGGCCTTGTATCAAAATTTGAAACCAATACTATATGAAGACATCAATTCATTCAATTGCAGAAAGCATTTCTCTCCAAAGAAAACAAAATCAAGTTTAGCCGTCTACTTTGGCAGACGATCTGCGAAAAAAACACTGAGACACCTTTAACGAAAAATTACCTTAATTTTTTTTTTTTTTTTTTTAGTACACTACCTATAAAGACTCTAATCTCATGCGGCCCACTACTCGAAAAAATGTTACCCATTCCTGTTTTAAACTATCGACTAGTATTCGATATTTATGAAGAAGGTCGTCTGAATTCGAAATCTGACCTTAATCGTTCTTCTGCTAATCAGACGCGTCGTTTCAATCATGTTTTACAGTTAGATTCTGTAGGTCAGACCACTGCAGCAGTAATGATACTGTAACTGTATCATAAGCTATGAAGTTATTCAACAGATATGTCGCAACATTCTTGCAAGAATATCCAACCTCGTGGGTGTTTAAATGAAATAATTTGATTTATGTGTTTGTATGAAATGATTTAATATATGTCGTGGCTGCAGCTGAAATTTTACGTCTATGTGTACTGAAAATTTTCATATATTTACGCTCGGGAAGGAAATGTGTATCATCACTATATTTTCCCCATAACAGTGAATCATACTTTGAGATCACCTACCTGCACCTTGATCGCTACGTAGAACATTAGTTGTAACTATAGATGATCTTATTTCTAAATACATTGCTCACACTGTTGCTGTAGTAAAGAATCGCTCCATCACATATCTTCCCCAAAAAGCAACTTAGAAATTTGCTGTTTATGCCATTTTCCGTGATTTTTCAGCACCAGTATCCTACTGCGTTTAATATCAATTTTTTGGTGAGTTGAACCGCACGTGTTGGCCTACAAGTTAATGTTGTTATTATCGATAAAGCTGTAGAAGTTACAGCCTAGTTTGTCTGGAAGGAGAGGTCTTAATGAATTAAGAATTTGAGCTTACACAAAAAATATACTTCCTTGTCCTCAAATAAAAATCATTGCGATTTCTTCCTGACGTGTCAGTGTTATCTAATCGGAAATGTTGTGGAAGCTAAACCCATCATGCTCGACATCATATGATTGTCTCACATTACTATTTGATATTGTGCAAACATTTTTATCGATTGGACCAAGTATTCATTCCGTCCATATTATTATATTAGTTAGCTTATGACTGGGATCACTAAACTCAAAACAAATTCTAATATATAAGTCATGTGAAGCTAGCTGCGTAAATAGCATTATAAAAAGTGATCGAGAAGCCTGTCACGTGATCAACCTAGAAATACTACATATAATGTGTGTATGCATGTATATATTTGTGATATACTTACATACACACATACATACATACATACATACATACATACATACATACATGCATGCATGCATGCATACATACATACATACATACATACATACATACATACATACATACACATGACATCACACTTGGAAGGCTGAATTTGCAAACCAAGAACAGGAGATTGTTATGAAATACCTAGTAAACAAATGAGACGAGCTCAAGATGCAAGCAAAAAATGTAGATCATGCCACATGTTTGTGGGAGACATCACATATGTGATTAGTACCAGTTGAAAAATGTCATGAAGGTACTAACTCCATATGCAACATGACGTTGTCGCAAAAACAATATTCAATGCTATTCGGAAAAAAAGAACGTCCTTGAAGAAATATTAAGTTTTCCCTTGGTATCGAGCCTATACACAAATGTTAACACAATGAATATTGGTGGCATATTCCCATCAAAACGTCTGTCAAATGTAAATATAACAGGTCAGATATAGTTGAGTGGAGCAGGCAAGAAAACGTATGTGCCGTCATATAGGTCAGCTGTGCCGCTGGTCATCAGCAGCTGATATGAATATCTCTTTAAAAAGATCAAAGAGAAAGAGGGTAAGAGCATCTGCTTGGAAATCTCCAGCTTCTATATCCAGATTATAAATTCACCTTTATAGCAATAATTACTGCTACATTACAAATCAGGCTGATGAGGAATAGACAAATGGTAAGAATTTGTTAAATCCGAAACCTGGTTCCTGTTTAATAATGATTTTTTTAGGTGATTTTAAATGTCTTGCCCGCTCACGTTTTTGGTATGCTGCTATATTTCATGTTGAGAACTTTTTAGGTCTTAATAGACACAAAATGTGATCTATTTCTAACGCATTAATTGTCCACGTTAGTGGTCGACGTTATTTTTAAATATATATATATATATATA
>NC_069001.1:21752835-21754820 GCF_001194135.2 Octopus bimaculoides | reverse complement strand
ATAGATAGATAGATAGATAGATAGATAGATAGATAGATAGATAGATAGATAGATATGTTCTCGGAGACTAAATCTTGTTCTACGGCTAAATTTTGATCATGATATGAAATAACATTTAACAGTTTCATTCTCTGTCTTATTAAATACAAACACTTATATATCGCGTTGTTTCACAATACCTACAGATATCTCTCTCTTTTTCCTAGTTCTTCCTAATGTTTATTATTAACCTTTACTTTCACCTCATGTCAAACTCTCTTTATCCTCTTTTTTTTCTGTTTGATCCGTCTGCCGCTCCTTCTTTGAATCTCTATCCTGTATTTAACATGTTATAATGCATATCTTCTCACTGTACAATCAGCGCTTAATTTTCTGTTTGCCTATTTGACTGTTAACTATCTTATGCGTATTTATTCTATCTTTGCTTCGTCTTTTTTCCCATCTATTGAGTTTTATACTTCACCTACATTGTCTGTGCACTGTCACCTTCGATTTCTACCTTTTATTCAATTACTACGTCCGTATTAACCAAATTCAGAACATCAGACGCTGCACGAAGCATTGCCAACTCCAAATTCTTCAGTAACTTACATCAGAGTAATAATTTATTGGCATCGGAACTAGTTTGTCTCATTTAATTTTCTAGACGCAAATGCAAACGTTTGAGTTAAATTGAACAACACACATAAACGTAATTGCAGTGGATTATAGAGTATACAGACTTCCAGTCGCAGTGGATTGCACAATTATATAGACTTACTGTCGCAAGATAAAAATTCAACAAAACATACTAAATATGAAATCGAATGTGAATAAACAAAGGGTAGGAAATTGTGCTAATAAAAGTATCTCAAAGAAATTCGTATATATTCGTACATTTGTAGGCCTTAAAACTTATACATGAGAAAAAGAGTTAACACATATTGCAGAATATAAATATTTAATGTACAAAGTATACGGATACATAAAGACATGCTTGCATAGTTGTGCACACACACACACACACACACACACACACACACACACACACACACACACACACACACACACATACTCACACTCAAACACAAATACGTATGCATGTGCATAATATGCGTATATAAATGTATATCCATGTAAGCATGGAAAAGTGTATTTATCTTTGTATATACGTATATATTCTTGAAAAATATATGTCTATGTATGTCATTGTTCAGTTTTATTTCAAGATTTCTTACCAATAGAGAAAGAGCCTGTTTCTAACCTAGATTCAAGGCCACTTCGTTGGAATTTCAACATCAATAAGAGGGTATTTTTCTTTGTATGTAGGTATGTATGTATGTAAGTATGTATGCATGTATGTATGTATGTATATATGTATGTATGTATGCGTGTATGCATGTATGTATGTATATATGTATGTATGTATGTATGTATGTATGTATATGTGCAGATTTGTATGTTTTGCATTATGTATGCATTCTTATGCATATAGTTACATATCTAGACATGCTAATATATATTTAAGTGATAAACTTCTGGAAAGTTTTACAGATTTATACAGTTCCAGTGATGGATTGGATCTATAGTTTTCGAATTAGCTTTTTTCCTTTCTGATTTTTAGAAACCTAATTTCTTAAGATTGGTATTTAGGCAGTGTGTTACATATCCCACGGCCTCAATAATTACAGGTTTTAACTTGAACTTGTAATCTCGATAGCAATTGCTCATTTCTCAATAGTTCAGCGTAGGTATTCTCTTTTTGACTGATCTTCAACTATACGTTAACATTCTCTGGGCAGCTAATTTTCAGAACTGTGCACAGTTTCTCTTCTTGATCCCAAATCATTATATCAGGTCTGTTGTGCTTACATTTTATTGAAGTCTTCACTGGAACATTCCACCAGTATTCCTTTTTATTATTCAGCCCCGGCATCCGAGACTCTGAGTTTTATTATGACAACCAACTAATTGTCACATATTATATTTATAGATAAAATCCTATA
>NC_069001.1:21752076-21752825 GCF_001194135.2 Octopus bimaculoides | reverse complement strand
TAATCCTCAGAACCCTATACAAAGTTGCCCACCGTCATAGGTGCACGTGTATGTGGTTCTGTTAATTACAGCTTAATGGTAAAATTCA
The DNA here is from genome assembly GCF_001194135.2 of Octopus bimaculoides. Lineage (NCBI taxonomy): Eukaryota > Metazoa > Mollusca > Cephalopoda > Octopoda > Octopodidae > Octopus > Octopus bimaculoides. The sequence goes on along the minus strand of NC_069001.1, from coordinate 21,752,737 downwards.
AAAGTCTTCGTTTTGGCGCGCTAATTCCAGGAATATGTCTGCAGAAAATATTTACTGCGTCGCATATATCCAGTTTGAGAATTTGGTTATGGTTAATACATTAAAACATAGGGTAAAAAAATCATATATTAATTAATATCGGTTAATTACCAGGAAGCTAGCACATTTAAAGAATCAAAGAGATTCAGAAACAGTATCTGCAATCTCAGGGGATTAAAGTATATTTTTATATATAACGTTGACCACTAACGTGGACATTCAATGTGCTAGAAATAGATCACATCTTGTGTCTATTAAGACCTAAATTTTTCTCAAAACGAAATTTAGCGGAATACCAAGCACGTTGAATGTCCACGTTAGTGATGAACGTTATATATAAAAATATACTTTAATCCCCTGAGATTGCAGATACTGTTTCTAAATCTCTTTGATTCTTTAAATGTGCTAGCTTCCTGATAATTAATCGATATTAATTAATATATGATTTTTTACCCTATGTTTTAATGTATTAACCATAACCAAGTTCTCAAACTGGATATATGCGACGCAATAAATATTTTCTCCAGACATATTCCTGGAATTAGCGCGCCAAAACGAAGACTTTTGAATTTTACCATTAAGCTGTAATTAACAGAACCACATACACGTGCACCTATGACGG
>NC_069001.1:21751770-21752066 GCF_001194135.2 Octopus bimaculoides | reverse complement strand
TTAAGCTGTAATTAACAGAACCACATACACGTGCACCTATGACGGTGGGCAACTTTGTATAGGGTTCTGAGGATTATGGTTACATTACGAATCAGGCTCAAGAGAAACACACAGTCGGTAAGATTGTTAATTTCGAAACCGGTCCCTGTTTAATAATGATTTTTTTCGGAAATTTTAAATGTCTTGCCCGCTTACGCTTTGGTATTCCGCTAAATTTCGTTTTGAGAACAATTTAGGTCTTAATAGACACAAGATGTGATCTATTTGTAGCACATTGAATGTCCTCCTCTCCCTCC
>NC_069001.1:21750031-21751450 GCF_001194135.2 Octopus bimaculoides | reverse complement strand
ATATATATATATATATATATATATATATATATATATATATATATATATATATATACAAAAAAATTAGGCCAACCAATGTTGTAGTGCCTAATTGAGTTGGTGTATGCTAATCTCTCCACCCTGAAGAAGGAGGCTGGTTTTACAGTAATGCTTATAACAACTAATATGTAATTTCAAACCCCGAGTAACAGCTGTTGAACCTGAAATACCATGCCCACTCTCCTTTGTTGTCTATATGTTTTGTACTACATGTAAATTTGTTCTGTAAATAGATAATTATCTATATGCTTGTACACGAATTTTCATCTACTGAATATTTTCAGTTTTTCTTTCTCTCTGTACTCCTATATAAGTATATATTTACATTTGTATGTGTATATATATTTCATATATCATACCTAAACTTGTTCATTTGCATCACTATCTGTTTCTCTATTTACATACATACATACATACATACATACATACATGTTGGTATGCACACTGATACACACGCATCAAAATATCAAACGGACAAACGAACGCGCCCTCTATAACGGAGTCGATAGTCACTGAGTACGCTGCAAAAAAGCAACGAATGAGTTTTAACAAAAAATCTTATATATAATGATTTAGTGGAATTGAACCAGTTTGTGTGCTAATCATATTGGCATGATGACTCTCCCTAGACACAACAAAATATACTTACATATTATGTGTAGTATACACACACACATACATATATCTATACATGTATATATACATATATATATATATATATATATATATATATATATATATATATATATATATATATATATATATATATATATATATGCATATATATATATATAAACATACATATATATAAATACATGTATATATAAATATGTATGTGTATGTATATATACATGCATGTATGAATGTGTACATTAAACGACAGTATATTATTATTAAAACCAATGTTTGTTCGGAGGAAACAGAGTATCAAGAAGTTAATTCGCAGTCAAGACAGTTGCATTATCTCTGATCGATTGACATTCATGAGATGGCTTCTTAAAATATATTGCGGTCACACCGGGACCTCTAACTACATTAGAGTGAAACGTTTCTAAAGTTATTATACTATCAATTGTCCTGGAATAATGTCGATAGCTGTAATATAAATTCCATCTCTGAAGCAGTAAAAACATATTTTTCTATCTCAGCTTTATAATAATCATATAAAACTGGAGTTGACAATTTATTTCAGGCTGCTTTGCGGTCACTTCGGCGTACGAAATGCAGCAAACCATACACCCGTTCTGGCAGGAGGCGGGGGAGTTAATGTACAGACAAACATTTGTTCACTATATAAAAATCACCTGTGCTAGTTCAGCACAGGTGATCTCTCACTTTCTCTCTCTCTCTCTCTCTCTCTCTCTCTCTCTCTCTCTCTCT
>NC_069001.1:21749068-21749826 GCF_001194135.2 Octopus bimaculoides | reverse complement strand
TATATAGTAAATAAAAGAAAAACGAAGAACAAACACAACACGAAGAAAACAACAAGTCGAGGATGTGGTACATGCAAAGTATTACCAGTCGCTCAGGGAAAGAAAGAAAGGTGATTTTATGTTTCGAGCAAACTCTTCGTCAGAAACAGGATACAGAGGGAAGTCCAAGAGAGAAAGAAATCGGAGGAAAAAAGTAGCCAACGATCCACATATGGTTACATTTTGAAAAGACCGGAAGGGGATGGGGGAAGAAAAAGTTCTTTCTAAGACAGAAGAGTGTAAGAGAAGAAGGTAGCTGTGTGTATGTGGGGGTATGTGCATGCAAGCAAGTCTGTGAGTGTGTGAAATAGCATGCGTGTGTGTTTATGTGTGTTGCGTGTCTGGTGTTTGTGTTTGTTTACATGTGTATCTGTGTGTGAACTCTGTGTCTCTTAAAGTCGTAGGAAGAATTCAGCAGCATGGTAACAGGAGTGGTGGTCTTTTGTGTAGTTGTGTGTCTCTTCACATGTGCATAGAGGAATGGTCAGTAGAAGGATGTTTGACTGGCAGTTTGAAGTGTGTGTGTGTGTGCGTGTGTATGTGTGTGCGTGTGTGTGTGCGTGTGTATGTGTGTGCGTGTGTGTGTACGTGGGGTTGTGTGTGTACGTGAGGTTGTGTGTGTGGTGCGTGTGTGTATGTGCGTGTAGCTGTGTGCACGTATGTGCGTGTATGTGTGCGTATGTGTGTATGTGTACGTGTATATATATATATATATATAT
>NC_069001.1:21746803-21748810 GCF_001194135.2 Octopus bimaculoides | reverse complement strand
TATATATATATATATATATATATGTTTGTGTGTGTGTGTTTTGCGAACAACTTGCACATGCAAGTGCTACCAATGAGAATTCCGCATACCGGAAGCCAGCAAGTGTATGAAGTCATGAGGAGAGTGTAGGCCGTTTCGGGGCCTATCTCTCGACGGCTTCAATGCGCACCGATACCTCCTCACTGATATGTGGCCCCGCTTGCTAGATCAACTGTTTATCAAATAAAACTCAATATTCTTCTACCCTTCGCTCATCGTCTCTTTTTAACCAAATCCAGTGGCTAGCCATTTCTACTGTAGTTTTCATATCGGTCATGATGGTATTTACTTTTCGATGACTTAGGCCTAACGATAACAACATTCGTCTCACATCGTGTTCAACAAACCCTCTATATCCGACTTCGTTTGGAAAATGCTCCGCTTTCCAGTCTGCGTCTTCACAGTTCACGCGGAGGTTTACATAACGGTCAATCTTTCGAGCCCGAGTGGCGTCCAGGTTATCTAGATGAGGAACCGTTAGCTCGACAAGATTCACAACTTTCTTTCTCTCACACCACATTAAGATGTCCGTATTTTCCTAACTGGGGTGGGAAAGGGTCCCTGGCGCCCTGGTAAATCAGCAGTCACCTCTCAATAGCTGTTCCACTTTTCACCATTCATTTGATCCAACTCACTTCCTGAAGATCCAGCACACTTCTTCATTTGATCCAACAAACTTCCTGAAGTTTGTTGTTCATCTTGAAACAGAATTACTGTCCTGAGCGCACGAAGGCAATGAAATTTCTACTTGGTACTTTCAACGGTTTTTTTATCACTGTTGTTGAGATCAATTTGGTTCTTTATAGCATTGAAGATAACCTTAACGACCAGGTTGTGTCTCCATGTATACCGGCTCAATGACAGTGAACAGTTGTAAAGAATATGATTCAGTGTTCCGACATTTCTGCATTTCCATGTATCATTCTCTGAGACGTTCCATCTTACTAGATTTGCAGGTGATGACAAAACATCACAAGATAAACGAATCAGAAAACTTAGCTGAGATGTGGTCCACCCCATATTTCATCTCACCTTATTTTCCTCTCTCTTCATCTGTCCTTGTTGAATGCGTTGGATCAAATGAAGCTCTGTTCTCTCTGCTTCCCTCCGTTTGACGCTGTTGCTAACACAAGATTTTGATATATACTTGATTTTACATGATTGATATGTATACTAATTCATATTTATAATGTATAATTTATAAATTTTAATTCTTACTAGTACAAAGTATAATTTATATCCTTAATTTTTAATTCGTAATTTTTAATCTTTAACGCTTAATTGTATTGCTTATTTTCAAAGGGATGTAAAATTAGATATATAATATTTTGAAATAGAACCTGAAGATGTGTTGGAATAATTGTAAATCTGACGATTGCATATATGTATTTATATGTATATATATATGGGTATACATTTGTGTATATGTATATATATTGTAATCTTCCAATACTGAAACACGTGCAGTTCCTTCTTATTTAATAAATATAAGTATTAACTAAAGTATGATATAATTCATGAAGTATATTATATACCCAGCTGGTAATTTTGGTTATTTCCTTTAAGTATTAATTCGTGATGTGCAAACTGATACCTTGAGCTTACTGTCAGATATATTCATTAGGTTATTTTTGTATTATCTGAAATAGAATAACCGCCAATCGATTAATCCCCCAAAATTGAATATATATATATATATATATATATATATATATATATTTCAAGGTTTTTAACTTTTAAATTTGTATATTTAAAAGAGATAGAAACTTCAAACTCGATATATCCAAGATCGATTTATTTACCACTCTATGTCAACATTTCTGTGCCCAAACGTATCCAGTGACTGGTCCATTGGATTTCGACATTTGGCACTTCTTCAGGAATGGCTACCATCGGAACAAAACACGAAAAAATACATACATAACGATCATATTAAATTATTAAATTATTAAAATCCCGTTTCAGTCC
>NC_069001.1:21743762-21744897 GCF_001194135.2 Octopus bimaculoides | reverse complement strand
ACCTATCACCTCTCTAAACTTAGCTATCAGATTACTCCTGATATTTCTCCCAAATGGGATTATGAGCCAGATTTTATTATCCTTATTATTATCCTCGTGGTTATTAATATCGTTTTTAAAGAATTTTAAGTTACCTATGTTGTGTTTATGGGGGTACCTTGGTTTATTTAGTTTATTTTCTTTGTGTTTATTCCTATTATTATTATTATTATTATTATTATTATTATTATTATTATTATTATTATTATTATTATTATTATTATCATTATTACTGTTGTCAGTTGTTTTAATTCCGTTGCTATCATTTTCAATATAGGAGACCCTTTCTTTATATCCTGCCTTATTTAGTGCTGCATTATAGAAATTAGCTTCATTATTAAATATCCTATTGTTAGCAGATAATTTGGAGAGTCTTAAATATATATTTTTAACTAGATTCTCTATGATAGCCCTAGGATGGTTACTTGATTTATTGATATACTGTAGGTTCGTTAGGGGTTTGTGGTATGGTCTATATGTTTTATTCTTAATATCTAATGTTACGTCTAGGAAATTTGCCACTGAGACATCATCTTCGTAAATCATACCCATCCCCATTCTGCTGAAAAATCTAGCCAGCCTACCCTTAATTCTCTGTAGTTCCGGGTTTGAGCAATTCCTAACATACAACAAGCAGTCGTCTCTATACAAACACCCCTAACACTAGGGAATTGATCATTTAATTCATAAAGGATAAATGGTCCTACCATATCAGCTATTTGGGCTGAATAATAATAATGGAGGTTCCTTTATTAATAATAGGAGTAAGGACGAGATACTGCAGCAGCCTCGGTTTCAGAGGACCTCAGCTCTTCAATGCCCTGCCAAAACATTTGAGAGACCTGCAAGACACGGATGTGGAAGTTTTCAAGACAAAACTCGACGCTTTCCTCTCCACGATACCAGACGAACCAATGGCTCGAAATGAGACACAGTTTAGGGCAGCGATGTCAAATTCTCTTATACACCAGATGTGCCATCAAAACTCTTGATTGGACTATATCAGGTGCAGGAGAAGAGCCATGCAAGGAACGTGAAGAGAGCAAAGCATAAAGACAGAAAATCACGGTGGTGCTCCAGCATGACCACAGCCACT
>NC_069001.1:21731939-21743539 GCF_001194135.2 Octopus bimaculoides | reverse complement strand
TATATACATATATATGTATATATGCATATGTGGGCACAGGACGTAACAAAACATGTACAACAACTAATACGAAGTAGGTGTACATGTATTATGAACTATTTTTTCGAAAAACGAAAGACACAAATGGAAAACAACACACATATGTACATGCATGCATATATAAATTTATGTATATACATCTACACATATATTGACACGTAATACTGAAAAAGTGTAGAAATCGCTTCGGGCTCGCATTAGGCAAGAAGTTGAAAGTGTTTTGGTGCATGACACTGCATGGACCCTAAATAAGGCATGTGTAAAATTTGAATGAAATCGGTTGGATTATTTCCGAACTTTAGTGATGCACATATACAGAAAAACAGACAGTCCGACAGACAGGCAGATACACATTCTCAGTTTTATATATATAGATGGACATGTATACATTATAGGTAATCATAAACATACGCAGTAATACGTACACATGTAGCCAGTCTATAATGCTTCTGTATTAGATTGAATCTGTCGACATTGTCATAAAAGTAATTTTAATGAATAGTGTAAAATAGTTATAGTAAAAGTATAAAATAAAAATAAAATAAATATAGCATAGAGACAATCAAGTTTGTAAAGAAATTTCGAGGTGTAGAATTACAGCAACAAGACGGTCTTCAGAGTGTAACAACTTCAATAATATGTAAAAGATAGTTATAGAAGAAACTACGGGGGTTATATAATGGAATGTTATAAATCAATGGGTAACAAGTATTTTTATAGTTAGCTGAAAGTCTGAATATAGTCTAATACATTATACAAATATAATTAATCATAGGTTTGAGAAATATACAACTGTATTGCTCTCCGTTATTAGTATAACTTTAATAATTAAGGGTAAAGTTATGTATAGTTAGCGTATATTGACGATTCGTATTTAACGTACATCTTATAATTAATTCATTAGGTTGATTAATAATATTCGATTTAATTTGATTAATATAGAATGCCTCAAATACACAGGGCTCACACCAACCACTATCACATCTATATGGCTGTGCATAACAAACAATAGATTAAGCAATTTGATTTCAATGCTATTGTTAATTAGAGGCTATCCAAATTTACCTAGATATGCAGTATTAGCCTTATCTTTATGTCTAAATGTAGATTCGTGATTATTACAGCGAAGCTTGAATGAGAAAAAGAGGATGCACCAGTAGAAACACGTTTTACCAAGGTCAGTGATAGAGTGCCTATGCACTATAGTTTTCTGAAGACACAAGTTATTAATCGGGCACATTGTTTTATTACAGAAGTTGCATAGATCACATTTCGTCTCATTATTGCTAGGAATAATGGGTTCAGCTCGACTATCATTAACAGAATTAGGATTGAAATCAGGTACATCAATATGTTGATTATTTGCAGAACATGTTCTGTTTCAACCATTTAGATAGCTTGTAGTGTTTGTATTAGATGGACGATCAGTAGTTGCACTGTTGGCTGAAATTACTTAGGTCAAATCATGCACAAAATATTCCAATGCAAACTATAATTCTTATTTTTACACCTATTCCAAATAGATGTGGTAGGGCCTAAAGCTATTTAGTTATTTTGGTTATTAATCGTAATCGTATCATTTGACATAACTATATGTACAGGTTTACTAATTAACCTTATTATTATTATTATTATTATTATTATTATTATTATTCAGTAGTTTTATTTTTATAACGTGCTTTCACTTCACTACCGAGCGCAGCTCTGTGCGCCTTGGGTATGTGCTGTGGTTTGCTGTGGTGCTCTTATGTTTACTGTATTGAAAGTGTTTTACGTAGAATGTGTGCAGTACCCACTAGTGCAATTTTCTGTATGTTATATATATTTGTAAGTCCTGCTATTTTTGTTATGTATTTGTCTGAATATTTTTTTATTATACCTAAGGCACCTACTATGATAGGAATTGTTTCTGTTTTTAGATTCCACATTCGAGTTATCTCTATTTCCAGGTCTTTGTATTTTGAAAGTTTTTCCATTTCTTTTAGAGAAACGTTGTCATCTGCTTATTATTATTATTATCATTATTATTATTATTATTATTATTATTATTATTATTATTATTATTATTATTATTATTATTATTATCAACTTTCAATGACATCCTCTGTTATCATCTTATTGATATATACCATTCTCATTTTCCATATATTTTCCCTAATTTTTCTCTGATGACGGAATATCCCATACCCGAGGATATCCCAGAAACAGCCGTAAGATTTTGAATTTCTTCCTGTAATAATATTGTATACCACTTGAGATGTTTGCCTTGCCTTAATGCTTCACGTCCTGTTTAGCAATTATATATCCGCTGCGTACCTAATCGTTTAGATCACCTGTTAACTAAACCTCCATACTTGGTATGTATGTATATATGTACGTATAGTCATGTTCTGAAGAAAGGGAGTGTGATAAACAAAGGTTGGATTGTAAACAAAGGGATGTGAATCTCCAAACTTCTGTGTGGAGTCAATGACTAAAAATTGTGTATATATATAAAGAATGTCTTCTTATACACTTCCTATATTTAAATCAGTATGTTGCGATAAATTCTTTTGAAGAGGACACGTTCGACAAGTTAATAACATTTTCTACAATAGGCAGAAGGTCTGACATTTGCTACACATCATTATCATCATCATCATCATCATCATCATCATCGTCGTCGTCGTCGTCGTCGTCGTCGTCGTTGTTGTTGTTGTTGTTATTGCTAAAAATATTAATATTATTCCGATTATGTTATTTAACCCTATTGAAGTGGCTTCATTGGTTTGTTTTCTGTCGGTTTGTTATCCCTTTTCTCCTCTGATAGGGAACTCGTACGCTCTTCCGTAAATTTGGGTTGCTATGGCCAATTTGCTACTTCCTATCATCCATATGTTTTGCAAATGCTGGATGGATTCTGATTCACTGCAGAGTTTTATTAGTTTTAGATAAGAACACTCCGATCTTTTGGCATAAAAACAATAGTAAAATACGTCTGTCCCCTCAGCCACAGCTGTGAATTTAATTTTCTTAGCCTGTCCCATTTCCCTGTGTTATGTTTGATGGTACAGGACAAGCAAGATATTTTCTTGACATCAGATGGTATACCTTATTAGAAGTGCAGAAAACAAATCTGCGAGCTGGCGGAAAAAACACTTTGTGGATATTGCTTCCAGGTCTCTCTACATCCAAATCCCACCGAGGTCGTGTTTATGTTTCATACTTTTGGGTCGATAAAATAGTGTACCAGTCAAGTACTGATGTTGACGATATCATCTAAACTCTTGCCCTCAAACTACTGGCATTATGCCTAAATTAGAAACCATTATTAATATAACAAAAATATATTGTTTTTATTATTGTTTCTATTTTTCTTTCACCAACACATTAACATCATAATGATCATCATCATTTTCTTTATCATCATCAACCCGTTTAACGAAAACAACATCTTCAACACCACAAAAATTATCAGCATCACCATCCTCGTCTTAATAGCCTCAATTCGGTGACGTTACATTTTATAAGTAGTTTTTATTCAAATGAGAAAATAAAATAGTATGTTTGTAATTGAGTCAACAAAAGAGAAAATAGAAGATTGATACAATAATAAATAGAGAAGTCGTACATAATACAGTAATAGTGAAAGGGAAAATCAAAATATTGAATGAGTATAAGGGTGTAAGGGAAATATTTACCAAAGATCATCGCAAGTAAATTCTGATTTCATACAAATATAAACGATAGGGGACTGAAAACAATTTGAAGAGAATAAATGAAGAGAGAAGAATGAGTAAAACCAGGAATATGAAATAGATAAAGATGTATTATATTAATACAAAATAATAAATGTGTTGTCTGTGTCTTTATGTGTACGTATGCATATCTCTCTCTCTCTCTCTCTCTATATATATATATATATATATATATATATATATATATATATATATTATCGTTAATGGTTATGTGTAAAGAAACATAAATATTTACGAACGTATGCGTGTCACAAATACCAGATAGATACAAAAATAATACATTGATCGTTCCTGACTGTACTAAATATGTATCAATATGAGTTAAAATATATTGAAGAAAACAAAAGATGAAAATTCATCCAGTTTACTGACATAAGTTTTATAAATTAGTTATGTTAGAGAGGTAATTATATATCTGGCGTGCTGCCTTAGACTGAAACAAATGAGTGATAATGCTGTAAATATAACACTGTTTGTTTTTTCAGGCGATAAAGCCGAGCAGCAATAACATTTGAAGTGTCCCTGAGAGAAGTGAAAAAAATGGATAAAATTTCTGACAGCAGCATAGCTCGCACTAAAATTTGCCACTCCTTTAAGGTAATAGACATAAACGGTATGACTTATAAAGTCTAGTAGGGGAACAGTTGGAGAATTTTTTGGTTTCGATTTGTATTAGTGCCATAGAGTTATGGTCTCAAATATGGAGATAACTCCTCAAATTATTCATTAAAATTTTGAAACCGTTGTTTGATCTGAAGAAGAAGAAGAAGAAGAAGAAGAAGAAGAAGAAGAAGAAGAAGAAGAAGAAGAAGAAGAAGAAGAAGAAGAAGAAGAAGAAGAAGAAGAAGAAGACGACTATATAATGAACAAGGCAAAAATAAGATTAATGGAGTAGAATGTTGTGAGAAAGCAATTAAGAATGGAGATCATCATCAACGTTATCAAGAAATAGGTGAAAGTGCTTAAAATAGCATGTACGAATACCATTAAAATGTGGAGTACTTCAAGAAGAAATGAGGAAGTAAACGAGTAACTAGAAAAATGTTCGAGAAGAAAGTAGACCATGAAAAACAACGATAAAAAATTTTCAATTTATATTCTAATACTTACAAATGTATTGACAAAAGAAATATATAAAAGAAATAAGAAAAATGTAAATAAACAAGCTTAGATATGTCGAATTCATATTTATTCTCAGTAAACAATATTAAAATTTTGAATTATGTCTGGAAAGTTAACAATATTTAGAAACTGATAGCAATTTGAAAGACCGAAAGTAGTATCAAATTCGAATGCAAACTAGCAAATTAAAATTTATTGATAGATTTTCATGTGCATCAAGAGGATTATATATATTTTATATATGTGTGTGGGGAGTGCATGTGTGTGTGTGTAGATATAGATTGATACATACAGATATATTTATATGTGTGTGTGTCTAGTATATATTTTTGTTTTCTTAAGCAAATTTCAGCCACATTGGAGTGGGCATGTACTACATAAGCTCGACTCCAGACTCCCTAACATATCCTGTCTGGTAAACTAGGGTTGGCTCTCGGTCACGTGACAGATAAAAAAAAAGATAGAAAAAGTAGCACGTTTTCAAAGAGGTTTTCCTCTTAGAAAATGTGTTACTTACAGTAGGTTATTTGGGTACATTTTGTACAGGATTACTGACAGCTACGAAGCACTGTGTACTCCGGAAGACAGCACTCTGAATCAGATCTGACCAGAGAAGCTGAAGAAAGAAGGACTGCATGAAAATCAAGATCGCCACTGGGTCTTGACTCGGCTATTACATGTCCCTATTTTAAACGGGGATATTATGCAAACTTGGATTCATATACCACCTCAGGCCCTACAAACCTGGTCATCTTCAGAGATAGGAAGGGTGAACCTAAGAAGTGTACATATATGCATATATATATATATATATATATATATATATAGATATATAAGTAACTGATATATTTATAAATGCTTTAAACTGAGCAAATACTGTACAAAACTGGAGGCGAATGTCTGTGTTTTGCTCTGTAAGAAATTTCAGAAGGAATACCTTATCGACATTATATAGATAATTTAATATAATATTAAATTTGACAACAGGTAGAGATAATAATTTATTAATATTCTCTTCCTGTTCGTTCGATTTGCTTCGAAGCAATTGGTCTATGTACCAGGAATAAAAAAGAGAAGGTGAGGGAGAAATTTTCATGCAAGGAAGAAAAGACCTACGTATTTTAATTTCGAAGGTACAGGAGAACTATAATAACGAGATTTACACCTCTATAGGTGTCGGTGTACTTGTATTTATTTTATAAATGTAGGACTTTATATGTGTGTGTGTGTATAGGTGTGTGCGTGTGTGTGTGTGTGTGTGTGTGTGTGTGTGTGTGTGTGTGTGTGCCCTCATACCATTTATTAACATTAGTTAAAATGTTGGCACAAGGCTGTCAATTTTGAAGGTAGGGGGGCTAAGCATTTTGCCCGGCATGTAAATGACACTGTAAGCTCACCACCTAAAATATTGTTAATATTAGAGTTACTACATAGAGGCTAGCTGGCAGAAGCGTTAGCACTCCGGTCGAAATGCTTAGCGGTATATCGTCTGTTTTTACGTTCTGAGTTCAAATTCCACCGAGGTTGATTTTGCGTTTCATCCTTTTGGGTTCGATAAATTAAGTACCAGTTGAGTACTGGGGCTGATCTAATCGACTGGACCCTCCTCAATAATTTCGGGCCTTGTTCCTAGAGTAGAAAAGTATATTGGAGTTAATTTATGATAACGTCTAACAAGTGTTTTCCTTTCTTAGTAATAGGCACATGTCAAAATCTCTATTTTAAATATTTACAATTTCCCTAGCCTCCCGTACATGAGAAGTTCCCCTGCGGGTTAAATATACCAAGAAACTTCTCCAAACTTCTTTCTATTCGGAAATTTTTTGTTTCTCAGTGACTCGATGGTGCCAGTCTGATACTAGAGATAAATTTCGTATGTTAATATGTCTAGATTTTGCATAGAAATTTATAAATTCGTAGACTTTCATATATATATAAAAATACAGGTAGACCCCATGTTTACGAATTAGTTCCTTCCTGACTAGATTCATAAAGTGAAAAATTCGTATAGTGGGGTATTGTCGTCCATAGAAAACAATGAATATATATTTAATCGGTTCCCACTAAAGAGGTTAATTCTTAAACTTTCTAAAATTGAAAAAGGCTAAGATAGAAATAGCAATATTCAGGAGTACGATTTTTTATTAAATCACAAACTACAGAACGACAGAATAGAAAAACATGTAAAACATGTAGAAAATTCAACTCATGAAATTTAATTCGTATCCATCGGGTCTGCCGTCATTGGGACCTCTTGAGCGCATGTCAATTCCATTTGTTGAGTTTCTTACTGTTTTGTTGTTTGGTCCGCATTAGTTTTCTTCGTTAAAAAATTGATAAGATTTCTTCATTTTACGGTAGATTTCACGATAACAAGTATGACCGCTCATTAAATTTGCAGCAACTGCTGAGCTTTTTTCAAAATCGGTATCTTGTTGCTCAAATATTTCAATATTTTTTTTGCAGAGAAGAATCTTTCAGGCGATTCTTCTTCTTCTTCTTCTTCTTCTTCTTCTTCTTCTTCTTCTTCTTCTTCTTCTTCTTCTTCTTCTTCTTCTTCTTCTTCTTCTTCTTCTTCTTCTTGTGATTTCATCATCGTCAGCATAAAGAACTTCTTTAACATCTTCAGGTGGAATTTCAAGGTTCAGTTCCTTTGCAATGTTTATGAACGTGTCAGTTTCTTTTTGAAGACCTTCATGAAGATTATCAAATCCTTCAAAACTGTCAGTTCATTTAAGGCAGAGATTTTCCCAAATTCCTTTCATGTTCTTTACGGCGATTTTATCCCGTGCTTTCTTTATCAATTTTATTGCATTAAGGATGTTGAAACTCTTCCAAAATTCTTGAATCGAAGGACTATTTTCTTTATCAGTCACCTCGGTGAGACTTTGAAAGGTGAAACGAAGACAGTAAGATTTAAACGATGAAATTGCTTTTTGATCCATAGTCTGTAATAAAGATGTTGCTTTAGGAGGTAAAAATGCAACATTAATATTTTGATGGTGGTGCTTTAAAAATGCAGCATTAATGGGGGGGGGGGCATTATCCATTATCAAAAGAATCTTGAAAGGAATTTACTACTTCGGGGAAAAAAAGTGATTAGGAAACGAAACCTCAAATAGAGTTCCGGTCACCCAAGCTTTTTTGTTATGTTTCCAGATTAGAGGAAGTTTCGTCTTATCAATTATTTTAAAGCACGGGGGTTTTCAGATTGATACATAAGCATGGGCTTCGTTTGAAGTCTCCTTCACAATTTCTTCCCAGAAATGTTATCCTATCTTTTACAGCTTTGAATCTTAGCATTGAAGATTCTTCTTTCGCAATAAAAGTCCTTGAAGGCATTTGCTTCCAAAATGAGCCCGTCTCATCCACATTAATTATTTGAGACGGTATAACGCCGTCTTCTTCGAGCAAACTTCTAATTGGTAAGGATAAGGTTCTGCAGGTTTTTGATCAGCGCTAGACGATTCTCCTTGGATCTTCACATTGTGTAGATTGCACATTTTTTGAAATGATCAAACCAACATTGCTCGCTACAAATGTTTCATTTGCTCTATCTGATTTATCCTTAAGCGAGTTAAAAAACGAATTTGCCGCAAATTTTAGCCTAACTAGATGGCATATGAATTTGAGCGTTAATCCAAGCTGTCAAAAGCATTTTGTGCATGAAATTAAACTTTCATTATCTTTCCTACGTAACCAAGTTGAATTTAGAGAGTGACTTCATTTAACTTTATTTCAATAATCTTCCTTTTGCTTAAAGATGATACAAACAAATGAAGGAGCTATATGAAATCTTTTTTATAAAACTTTAACAGTTGTACCTTTTTCATGTTGTTTAATCAACCCGTATTTTATTTCTAAAGTAATTGCTTTACGTTTCTTCTAATCCTTGCTTTGCATCTCCTAATTCCTTCTTTTTGAAGCCATCACAAAGGTATTCAAAAAAATAAAGATGTGTAAAATTTGTTTTTTTAAATAGATGAATGGAATGAAGGAAGATATAATGCGTGCTAGCATGATGGAAGCTGGGCAGGCACTGACACACTTCAAATACCAAAAATCAGTTGCAGGCGATCACTCAAGGTAAGAGGTGTTGCCAGACTGGAAGTGTCGCCCGTTGCTATGGTAACAAATCGTTTCGTTTTTCATCTATAATCCGTAAAGTTGAGGATTCTTAGACCGGAGTTACGTAAAACGAGGTGAGCCTGTATATATATATCAAGGGTTGAACATACAGAAGAACACAGCAAGGAGAAGAAGTTAGACTAAAGCAGGGCAAACGGGAAACTAGACGAAAATTTAACGGACAGATAATATAGACAAAGACAACAATACTCGGAATATTCGCAACTGAGATTCCCTCGTCAGTCAATGAGCCAAAATACCATAGTGGTTTCGTGCCGTTATCATTGAGACCACTCAATTTTAGAAGCCCTAGTACTGTTATTAAACTACTGGCGAATATATACTGAGACAGAAATAAACAAGACATTATATTAATACAACAGACAAAGAATTATGTATATATAACAGCACGAAGCCTTATGGCTGTATACAACAGGAGAAAAAATAATAATAAGTATATTTATACCACAAATACAACAGAAGGAGTTTTGCAGCTACCGAATAAATTTAGTGGGGTTGCACAAGGTGAAATGGAGTAAGGTCTGTGTGTGTGTGTGTATATATATATATATATATATATATATATATATATGTATATACATAAGCCCACACAGGCACATATACACAGACCTACACGCACACCAACTCATGTATACACACACAGGTATGAGTTTGTCTGTTCTAATGTATGATTGTATATGTGTATCTCTGTGTACCACTTAATTATATTATTCTCTGCTTTTATTTCCTGGCCACATTTTCTTCTAAAGTTTGTTGATCAATTTATATTAATGTTCGTTCATGTTTCCTATTTACATGTATGCAAACCCATACCTTTTCTATTGATAATATTATTGCTTTGTATATAATTGCAAAATTTTTAGATTGCCAAATATAAATTTATTATATTTTGACAGATTGATAGCGTTTGACATGAAAAAGGACTTAATTCACTTTTCTACATGATATAAATTTATTAAAATAATAACTACAATTTTCTATTACGATAGCAAAAAAAATTAAGTTTATTCAACGTTTCTATTTATTTGTGAATATTATTATTCCTCTCTGTTTTGCTTTGTATTGTTTTGGTTTGGCTTTTTATAGTTTTTGTCTCTAATTTTTTCAAAAAGGCTGTCATAAAAAAAATTCACACAACTTAGGCCCATTGCAATTTTCTTTACTTATTTTGCTTTCGTTTCTTCTCTCTATCATTATCATTAACATATTAGCACTACATTTATTATCATCATACTTATGGTCATCCTTGTCACCAGTGCCACCATCATCATCATCAACATGAAGATCACCATAAGCAACATCACCATCACTAACAACAGATATGTATCTACAAAACGTATATACATAACGTCTGTTATATGCAGAAATTGCACATAAACAAACTAACTAACACAACTCAGAATGGCTAGTTTATTTTTATATCTTTCCATAAATGCATTTTTCTTTTTCATAAGGTGAGGGCTTCACCAGTCGGATTAAAGTAGGGCAATGATTGTTTGCTGACGCCTCTTGTAACATGAAAACGTGTATGTATCTCTTCGTTGGTTTCCAAATAAGTAGAAAGATTTTGTCTTAGAGAGACGGGAACATTTGATATTTCAGATTCTCTCGTTCACAATGGATCTCGTTCTGAGTAACTTGCATGCAAATAATTCTATATATTCTAGGGAATTTATAAATTGTTAATAAATAAATATTTACATTCTATGGAGATGTATGGTATTTAGTAATATATCTATATTCGTTTTTATTGTTGCAATGCATGACATATGGCACATTAAATAATATATCATCTCATTTTCGTTTAATATATGCATACATATCAAAACACACACTCACACAAACATATACAAATACACACACATACGCACACAAACATACGCACACACACACATACACGCGTACACACACACATATATATAATTTTAACTATAAACAAGAACAATGAAGTGAGGAAGTCCTTTCATTGCATCCAGTTTACAATTACTTCATCTGAAGTCGATCTCATGAATATTGATATATATGCCCTTAGATATGCAACTACTGATTCAAGAAGTAAAATTTAATGGATTTTCAAACTTTCCTTACTATTTGTAATAAATATGTGTGTATATATAATATATATCAATAAATAAATAAATAAATAAATATATGTATATATATATGTATATGTATATATATATAAAGTGTAGTATATTGCCACTTAAGTGTGGCTGACCCCTAGGGGTGGATGTTACTGTTGCTTTTAGCCCCAGGAGGACATCTCCTCCAGCTGGCTTATCGACACACGACTGTGTCCTGTTTGCCAAGGGAGTTATCCCTCTCACCACGGCCAGCAGCACGAACGTATCCGGATTTCAGGGTTATTTCCCTTCGTCGGCGTTCGACAGCTGATGACCTTGGTGAGAGAGAAAAACCTGGCAAATCTTATATCTTCTTTTCCAGTGGCATTCTTCACTGATATTGAAAAGGTGAAAACAAGCAATGTTAATTCTCTAAATGAAGTATTAACAGTAACTGCACGATAAAGTGTAGTATATTGCCACTTAAGTG
>NC_069001.1:21730763-21731756 GCF_001194135.2 Octopus bimaculoides | reverse complement strand
TGTGTGTGTGTGTGTGTGTGTGTGTGTGTGTGTGTGTGTGTGTGTGTTATACACACACATATAGTTTATTCATAGACGAAAATATTAAGAATGACTTCGAAGTTTTGCCCAGTTAACCCATCGTCGGACTGCGGTGTATTGGTGTTACTTTTGGTTTTATATAGTCTTTCTTGTGCCAAAGTCTTCATTGTGTGTGTGTGTCTGAGAGGGGTGGTGATAAGGTGTTAGGACGGGTTGTTATGGAGAAAATTTTATTGATTAAATTTAGTGTTATGTTATTTGTTAGAATCTATTCATGCAAGCAAATGTGTTTATTTAATTGCATACCTCTGTTAGGTAAGTACAGGATGTATTATTAGTTCAATTAATTTTGTTATTCTTGCTTTTGCTTTGACGACGTAAACATCAAAATTGAGAAGTCAAGTATTTAGAAGCTTAATAACTGGGTGCGTCAACTTTTTCGTAATGAAATCTTTTAGGGGTCAATTTATTTACTTGTAGCTGTTGATGCATCGCAGTCCGATGATGGCTTAACTGATTGAAACCTTTAAATTACAGTCAATAATTTAAGAATATTAAATTTGTACTCTACAGATTAATTTTCATTATAACTGGACATAGAAACAATTCGGCGACCACATTAACAGTAGCAGAAACACCATCCCACTACATCTACACATTCAAGAAGTCTATCAACGGTCCTTCAGCAACAACACACATTTGATAAACTCAGTGGCTACTGATAAATCCAGGCCAAGACAGACAGAGAGGATGCTCTTGAAGTCGAGAATCTGAAATTACAGAGACGATATTTACATATCGCCTACGGAAACACAACTAGAATTCATAATGATGAAAAACGGTTGCATAATCAAGTGCCTACAAGCCTGGCGAACTACGTTGCGTAGAAACAATTGTAGTGATTGAAAGTAAAAGTCCAAAAGTACACCTTGTTGATTCCAAAAATTTTCAGTTATATATATATATATATAT
>NC_069001.1:21729566-21730654 GCF_001194135.2 Octopus bimaculoides | reverse complement strand
AGAGAGAGAGAGAGAGAGAGAGAGAGAGAGAGAGAGAGAGAGATACATAATATTCGAAGCGACAAGTCACGCATTTGGTGTGTGAGACTATTTCTCGAAAGTACGATGAATACTATCTCCATGATCATGTGTGTTTCATCGAGTACTCTAAGGCCTTCGACTGCGTGAGACACAACAAGCTGTGGGACGTCATGGAGGACATGGGATTTCCTGAACACTTAGTCGCACTGTTGGCACGACTATATCAAGATCAACAGTCATCTGTCAGGACGTCCGTCGGTGACACTGAGTGGTTCGGCATTGCGAGGGGTGTCCGACAGGGATGTGTTCTGTCTCTATATTTGTATAACATCTATGCAGAAAACATCATAAGATCGGTGAAAGAGAACTACGATGGTGGTGTGCAGATTGACGGAGAAAGGCTGTGCAATCTGAGATACGCCGATGACACAACCCTCATAAGTAACAGCAAGGACGAATTGCTGAAGATGATACGCAAGGTGAAAGACATGAGTGCACAGAGTGACCTATTCTTGAATGAAAAGAAGACAAAGATCTTGGTGGTAGATCAGTACAGGACAGATCAAGATGACTTCACCGTAGACGGAGAGATGATTCAAGTAGTGGATGATTTTGTGTACTTTAGATCCACCATCAGCACCAGTGGATAAAGCACACCAGAGATTGGGAGAAGGCTCGCGATAGCAAAGCAAGCGGTACAAGATATGGAGAACATCTGGAAGAGTCGTGACGTGTCAATGCTGCTGAAGATAAGGCTACTTCGGGCTGCCGCTTTCTCTATTGCGACGTATGGCTGCGAGTTGCGGACAATGTTGAAGGCAGACGAGAAAAGAGTGAACGCTTTTGAAATGTGGTGTTACCGCAGAATCCTTAGAGTGTCGTGGACGGAGAGAAGGACGAACAACTGGGTACTAGAAAAGCTCGGTTGCTAGGTGACGCTTCGGCGAAACATCATGAAGCGGATGCTACGGTTCTTTGGTCACGTCATGCGCTGGGATGGACTTGAGCGAATGATCATAACTGGCAAGGTGAACGGCAGACGTAAAAGAGGCAGACCACCCACTTCT
>NC_069001.1:21721812-21729556 GCF_001194135.2 Octopus bimaculoides | reverse complement strand
AAGGTGAACGGCAGACGTAAAAGAGGCAGACCACCCACTTCTTGGCTGAAAGACATCACAGCCACAGGATTGTCTTTATTCTCAGCTGTCCCTGGGGCAGAGGACAGGAGTAGGTGGCAAGACATCGTGATGACCACAGCATCGAATAGTGCGACACCTGACTAGAAGAAGAAGAGAAGAAGACAATCTCCAACTTTGGAACCACAACTATCAGTTTTGTTAAATAACTGGTTAACCTTCAGATGAATTAACTGAGGGAGCCTTTTATTCACGATCGCAGTGATGTCCGACTGAAACTTGAATTTAGCATGCAGAGAATTACTACAAACAACATGGCTGGATATAACATCAACAATAACACAATCGAGGAACATAAGGAAAACAACAGTTCAATAGGTAAACAATTTCTTCCTAGCTGTAGTTATAGAGGAAACCATAACTACAAACCTCATTTCTCTTGCAGTTATGAATTGAATAATGATCTATTTAACTGCTACGAAAAAGCGAAACAAAACCCCGCTGTTGGTTACATGAAACGATTAAAATCATATTGGGACGACCTGCATCCAGAATTAAATCATTTTACTGCGAAGCAACTACGCCAACAAGCAACATTTGTAGAACATAGGAAGAAGGTTAGTAACAGTAACTTTATTAGGAAACCGAAAATTGACCTTCTTCTCAACTCTATAACCGAAAATGAACACGTGAATGATATAAGACCACCAGGTGGTTTCGCAGCTATAAACATTCCAACAGATTCTATAGTGTCTGCGAGCCAAACTACATTATTGGCCCAAGTAACTGACCACTGTCCCCCAACTACGACTACGGTAAATAGCAGGTACAACCGCAAAAATTATTGTAGTAGTGATAGTGAGGATTATATGCCGGTGAAATGTGCCCTTACTGAAATTTTCTGAGAAAAAATAACTTCGACTTTGAAGGACTCTCTCCAGGAGAGAATATTCTCGACCAAAGTAAGTAAAAATCCACCAGATACGGTATTAAAAGCTGGGGATGAGTATTTACAACAGTGTAATGAACCCACATACTGGCAAATTAACGCCTCTCAATATGCTCTGGCTACTACTGTAAAACAGTACATGAATGATATTCAAAAAGTAAAGAAAACCGAAATAACAAAGAAAGTAACATCATAATAATGCTTATCTCGTGCAAACAAGCAAATCACTATGTGTCTCACCAACAGAAAGTAAAGGAGAAGATAGAAATGATGTTTGAGACAGCAAAAAGAGGACACTCACATGCAAACTGATTACCCTAAACCAAGAGCTGAAAGCTGTCAGTGAAAAAGTCCGACATCAAAAGAGAATAACCGAGAGAAGAACAATGAACAAGAAATTTAACCGCAACCAGGCAGCAATATACAAAGACATGAGAGGAGGAGCAGTAAACATCACGGAAGCTCCTTCACAAAAAGACATAAACCCCTTCTGGAGGAAAAATCTGGAGTGAAGAAAATGAATTTAACCAAGATGCTCTGTAGCTGGAATACGAAAACGTTATTGCTCCTGCATTACATCCAAGACATACAATATTGATGGTGAAACTTTTGAAACTGTGATCCAGAAACTCCAAGATGGAAAAGCACCTAGAAGTGACTTCATTGTTGGATATTGGTACAAGAATCTAACATTCTACCGACCATATCTTATCAATCTGTACCAGCAAGAACAGTAGTGGGAACAGTAGCATGCCACACTGGTTAACTCTGGTAGAAACAAAAATTAAACCCCAAATGCAGAACCAACCACATGGCAAAAAACTACCAGCCAATTGCATGCCAGAACTTAATGTAAAAGATATATACATCATGTTAAAACATTATCACAGCAGAACAAGCAGCTGGGAATAAGGGAGTCTGGGGAGGTGCCGAGCAATTGTTAATCAACGAAACTGTGATGTCAGAGGTGCGAGAGCATAGGAGGAACCTAGTTTCAATGTGGCTGGACTACAAGAAACCCTTTGACTCTGTTCCCCACTCGTTGATGCTAGAAGCCCTTCGAATTGCTAAAGTCCCAGTGAGCATAGTCAGAGCCATAGCTGATCTGATAAATATTGTTATATGGTTGTGAAAAGCGGGAAAACTATAAACCAGAGTAGTAACACCTCCATCAATGGTCCATCCATTTCCCCTGTATCTGACGAGGAATGTTACAGGTATCTAGGAGTGGATGAAAATATATCTTACAAGGGAACCTGTAACACAACACGTGTTACTAAAGAATATTACAACCGAATAAAGAAAATTTGGACCTCAGAATTCTCTGCATTCAATAAAACAGTGGCCCACAATGTGTTTGCAGTGCCAGTACTCATACCAACATTTATTTGGACTGTTTGATTGGACGCTTGATGAGCTCCGAACCATTGATGCGAAAACCCGAAAAATACTAACAAGCACGCATAATTTCCACACAAACAGTGATGTAGACCTCCTCTACCTAAAACAAAAACAAGGGGGAAGAGGCTTAACATCGATCCAAAAGGCCTTTGAATGTCGCATCGCATCCCTTCGGCAACAGCTTTTTACAACCAAATGTCGAAGTGCATCCCTTGACAAGATATGGAAGGCAGGTCCTTAAGCAACACACTTTGATAACCTAGAATATATACCCAAAGAATTCGCACAACTCTACCGCAACGTATCATCAGGTGAAAGGAGGAAACTATATGAGCAGAAGATTATGCATGGATATGTTAGTAGAAAGCTCCGAGATGATAGTAACATCGATCATCAAAGCAGTTTGTCCTGGACCAATAGCCGGATTACTACATCCTACTTTGCAATCCAGAAACAAGAAATATCAACCAAGTACCTGATGCACAAAAGGAATAGAGATGCAGATAAAGCTGTAAAGTGTGACAACCGATGCAGACTTTGTGGGGATCATACTGAAGATATATCCTACATCATAAGCAGTTGTCTGAAAATATCATCTCGTTATTATCTACCGATCAGATATGACGCTGTAGCTAGGACATTCTATAATGAGATCCGTCGGAAGCATAATTCCGAGGACAAAGAAATGAGAGCCCGCAATATGATAGAAGCCATAGACACTCATAATAAGAAGGAATACTGGTGGAATGTACCAGTAAAGACCTCAATCTAAGCACAACAGACCTGGGACAATGGTTTGGGATAGAGAAGACAAAACTATGCACAGTTGTGGAAACTAGCTGCCCAGTGGATGTTAACATAAAACTGAAGATCAGTGAAAAAGAGAATACCTATGCTGGAGAAATCTGCAGTTACTCTATCTAGTTTACATGTTCAGGTTTATATCTGTTATTATTGGGACCCTGGGATATGTAACAAACTGCCTAAATACCAATCTTGAGAAATTAGGCTTCTCAGAACCAGAAAGGAAAAAGCTAATTCGAACACTACAGATCCAATCCATCACTGTAGAAATCTGTAAAACTTTCCAGAAGTTTATCATTTGGATATATATGAGCATGTCTAGATATGCAACTATATGCACGAGAATACATACATAAAGCGTACAAATCTGCACATTCATAAATACATACATACATACATACATACATACATACATATATACATAAGGATATATAGATTTATATATGAAGATATGTCTTTATATATATGAGTGTAATAAACATAATTTTACTAAAAGACATGGCTGTAAATAATACAGAGGCCTACATTAACACCAACGAAGTTGGTTTATATATAGAACATATACAGGGTCATTCGTAGTTGAGTGGTAGGAAATTTGCTTCCCAACCACATGGTTCCAGTTTCAGTTCCACTGCGAGGTCCCTTCTTACATTGCTTCAGGCTGAACAAAATCCTATGAGCAGATTTGTTAGATGGAGACTAAAAGGAGGGTCTTGTATACATATATATGTATATATGTATGCATGTGTGTGCATATGTTTGTGTGTGTGTGTGTGTGTTTGTGTGTGTGTGTGTGTGTGTTTGTGTATGTGTGTGTGCGTAACCAAGGAGATAACACCGTAAAAACTAAATGTTATGTAATGAACTTCATTAGCTTACAACGGTTTCTGCTATAAGCTGTAGTTTACTGGTGGTTGAGTACAAGAATAACACTCTATAACTTCACCAGAGCCTTGAATATGAAGCGCACTTTATTGTGGAAAATTACATTTTCAGAACATACAGGTGTTATGAGTGAAGAAGTTTATGTTGATGGCTATGGAAAGACCTATCCCTTGAGATAAACTCAGTACGTGAAGACGGTCAAAATGCCGCCAAGCAATTTTCCCGGCGTGTTAATTATCCTGCCACATCGCCGCATTATTTGTGCTGTCTATATTTGTACTCATTTATAAACTGTATTTGCCACCAATTTGATCCGTGAGCAGAAAATTTTACGTATAGAACTGGGTTATAAATAGTTTAGGGAACAGTAATTTTCGTAAATTTTTATTAATTTATGATTGTTAATTTTCGTAAGAACGTTTTCAATGATTTGGTTTAAGATTAATGTTGAGTCTATATCCTGGAAGCTGCAACTAAAAGCCTGTTAATAGATTGAAATACCCTTCTTAGTTGGGAGAAATAATGAAAACGAATAACTTGTGTCAGGACAAAAAACTACTTTCTAAACAAAATAGCAATGAACATACATTGAAGAAATTCGGTATTAATTAAAAAAAACTAATGAATTTCATGCTTATCGAAAAATATAACATTTATTAGTAGAGAGGTGAGAGCAGTCAATATGTTTCTCCCTCACTATCAGTGTATATATGTTTCTATGAATGGATATTATGAATACGTGTACACAATTTCATAATAGGAAGTAGATTGTTAATTTTGAAACACTTCAGAGATTAAAAACCGTATCTTTGTGATTTCGTGATTTGGAATTTCTAATTTTATTCGATGATTTCATTTTATAATTGGCAATCAAAGACATTTATTGTTAATTATTTATTTTATCTTCAATAGGTTATTCGTTAACATTTTCTTACAGTCATATAATTACATTCTGGGCTTTTAGAAGATTACTTTTCATTTATAATTCATTCATATTATTATAAAACTCTTTAAAGATTGATTTGTCTCAACTAATAGTAACCTAAAACACAATCACATTAACCGAAACTGAAGTAAAAGCAACGTCAAGAACACGTGTACAGAAACATGCACCAATTGAAATTATAAATGAATTGTACTTAAATATATCGAGCAGTACAGATAATATCAACAACATAGAGGGCTAAGGCACATCAATAAAGCATTTCAGTATTTAAAACAAGGACAGAAAGATCTACATATTTTGCAATTTTGTGAATTCAGACGTGAGAGTTGCAGAAGTATGCAATGTACGAGCTCTGTGGCGTGCGCTGAAACATGAAAGCTCAAAAGCCGCCCATTGCGCCCGTGGAGTAGAGGTGTAGCACGATAACAGTGCTAGAAATCAGTACATTACTAAGTCCATAACTCTTCAAATGCAAGCAGATCAGATGGTTTATGGTGCAGTGGACTTGAGACCGCAGGTTTTGAGATCTACTACTACGGTTCACCATTGATGAAGTGGTGGATAGACTGAACTGCTACGTGATGCGTAAATCGCCAAGATTGAATGGTTTGTTATATGAACTATATTTCCACTTCATATATTTCTTTCCATCTGATTTTGCTGATGTCTACAACAGAGCATTTCCACTGAGAGTTAGCCGGGATGTGTTGACACTTGCTGAGAAAGAATCCGATCAAGAGGAACATGATCGAAAGATTGAGACTCGTAAATCTCCTCAACACAGATTTTAAAATTTCAGGAAAAATGGTAGCCCTAGCGAAAAAAGTTGTCTGGCGTATCGTCTGAATATTTTCAAGGCAAGCATTTGCCTATATGGCCAAACTCTCATCAAATTTTTCAGGTATCATTGAATAGTAAGAAGGAGGTAGAGGAAGAGATAATGTCTTCTAGTGTAATTTATGAGAAGTGGTTAAGAGGGTCACAAATAATGTATCCGACAGGGCCTATTATTATTATTACTATTATTATTTTCTCTTTATCACATGTCTTTTTTCTTTTTGGAGCTCCTGGAGTTTTGCATGCGTAGAGGGTACTCTACCTGCTTCCTACGGAACCATGCTATTCGTTCTTTTCAGCTATCTAATACTTTCCTGATTATTCTGGCCGTGCCAAGGAGGCAAACTTTTTGCAACAGTTCTACTCTATTCCAATTTCCTTTATATTCCCCTTGATGCATTCTGATACTGTTCCCAAGGACGTGGTGATCTCATATGGCATGACATGGGGATCTGTTATCAAGATAAACAGCGCATGACCTTGCAGGTGGGGTCCAGTCAGAATTTCCTTCAGTCAGAGTAGCCCACCCCGCTCAAAAGATCACTGAATAAGGGTTGTTTAAGTTTGTTGAACGAAACACCCATATTTCCAAAGGTGAATTATCCAAACTCCAAAGAATTCCTCTCAACACGTCGCTATGATGCTCCCCCACTATTTCTTCTCGTGATTGGAGATGCATATATCGTCAGCCATCAACGGACTTGCTCAACTGGTTAAGGTCAAACAACTGACAATCAAATCTGTGGTATTGAGCAGAATATTTGTAGTAGCCCATTTTTACACCATGACAAAACAATGTACATGATAACACTTCTAATCAGTTGAGATCAGGAGCCATGAGAGTCACTCCCTAGTGCTGCATCAGGGTATTTATCAGGGCAATTATTATTATTATAATTATTATTATTATTATTATTATTATTATTATTATTATTATTTTTATTATTATTATTATTATTATTATTATTATTTTATGTTTGACTTTTGCTTTGCATCTGTACAAGTTGGATCCAAGTCTCACCCAGAGACCTCAAGAGACAACAAGTTAGAAGTTCATGTAGGTGTTATGCCTAGGGTACCATATATTTGGATTGTGTTTGTTTTAAAATTTGAGATCACATTGACAGTATTTTACGTAGGATATGGGCAGTTCCCATGAGCACTATCTTTTGAACTTCAGCCATTTTGGGGTTTCCTGGTATCTGAGCTAGGTGGTAATCAGCCCGTTTCGATGTCATTCCCAGGGCACCTATTATTATTATTATTATTATTATTATTATTATTATTATTATTATTATTATTATTATCATTATTTTATGTTTGACTTTTGCTTTGCATTTGTACAAGTTGGATCCAAGTCTCACCCAGAGACCTCAAGAGACAAGTTAGAAGTTCACATAGGTGTTTATCATTGCTGTTGTTGTTGTTGTTGTTATCATTTCTAGCTGTAGCTATATATTAAGTGTATGCTAGGATTTGTAGTTTATATATATATTCTTTTATTCTTTTACTCTCTGACCTGTTTCAGTCATTTGACTGCAGCCATGCCGGAGCACCGCCTTAAGTCGAAGAAATCGACCCCAGGACTTATTCATTGTAAGCCTAGTACTTATTCTATCCTTGTCTTTTGCCCAACCGCTAAATCACGGGGACGCAAACACACCAACATCGGCTGCCAAGCGAAAGTGGGCGAGACAAACACACACACACACACACACAAACAAACATACTTATACACGACGGGCTTCTTTCAGTTTCTGTCTACCAAATACACTCAAGGCTTTGTTCGGCCCGAGGCTATAGTAGAAGACACTTTACCAAGGTACCACGGAGTGGGACAGAACCCAGAACGATGTAGCTAGGAAGCAAGCTTCTTACCATAGAGCCACGCTGCGCCTATACAC
>NC_069001.1:21717552-21721271 GCF_001194135.2 Octopus bimaculoides | reverse complement strand
GAGAGAGAGAGAGAGAGAGAGAGAGAGAGAGAGAGTTGAACCTTAACAATGCCAACTGCGAGAGAATGTCTTCTCAATGTTAATCTCCCATGAAGTGTCATGTAAAGAACAGAATAATCCGGAGCAGAATGGCACGAAAGAAAACATTAGCCCGGCATGCAAAGATTTCTATATTGAAACTAACTCGTCAAAAGACCAATATTGGAACATAAAATTGAAGACAGCCAGCAAGGGACCACTAGAAAAAAAAAACTTGCCCAGTCGAGGAAATCAGCAGCCCTCTACCTGAGAATCTACTACGTTAAGGGCCCGCGTACCTGTGGAGGGCTCAGCCACTTGCACATTTATTTCACGAGCAGGCTGTTCCCTTGATTGGATCAACTGGAACCTTCGTCGACGGAACGGACAGAATGCCAGCAGCTTTTGGAGTTACTTGATACGCACCATCCCACCTGGGCTGAACAAGACTTCAGGGGAGGAAATGCAGCTCTTTAATCCATATATTACAAATAATCACGATATCTGGGACGATAAAAATCTGCAAGGCCTTCTTAAAATTTTAAAAAGATAATGAATAAACAAGACGGTTTCCTTCACTACCTTACAACAAGGAAAGTGGCATGGTAAAATTAACTCTGATTTTAAAGAGAAAAAGGAAATGTAAATACATTGCGGTGGGTTTTCGAGAAGTGTCCATTTAGGAAATGTTACACTGAATGTATTTGTTGCCCCGAGGTATTGCAGAACGATCTTTAAAATGTTGCCCACAAAGTAATCGAACTGGAAAATGGGTGCATATGAATCAGTCTTCTTAAATACATAGTCATGTCGGCATTCATGTAACGTTATGAGCAAAATTCCTGTTGCTGCTTTTTACGCGTGCATAACTAAATTGTTACACGTATTGGCTTTGTGTTCATATCAATTTACCGTGCTGTGTGTGTACTTGTGTGTGTGTATGCGTGTGTACCTGTGTGTGTGTATGTATGTGTGTGTGCGTGTGTGTGTGTGAGAGAGAGAGAGAGAAGCATAAAATATTGAAAATTCAATAAGTGCACCGGAGAGGGAAATCAGATACAAGATAATACGTTTTGCCGCCTGGTTGACTAGGAATATACATGAGTAAATTAGTTACAAATTTGGAATTAATTATTATTTTAAGTGAAAGATAGAAAATGAAATGTTATTTTCGAAAGAAGTATTAATGTGAAATAAAACTATCCAAGTTATGTACGGCTCACATAAACCAAGAAGTACAGACGTAATTCTACAAATTCTGGTGTGTTTGTTTGTTTGTTTGTTTTTTGTTTTTTTATCCTGCTGAGTGATTCAATCATCTGATTTTTCTTTGTTGCAAACACTGAGACGTCTCAACATTAAACTCTGCTGCTATAGCGATATCAATAATTCCTAAAACTGATGTAATGCGTGGCTGTTATCGTAGACAAAATTCTAGAACATGAAACCAATGTCGAAAATTTTTTTCAGTAAAATTGTGAGCAAACGTGCGTTATAATCGCGTAAAATTTTTGTCTGTTTACAATATTTTAAAACGTCTATTGTTACCATTTGCTGGCTATATCATGCACACTCAATACATAATAGTAATGGTGGATGTGGTGGTGTAGATGATAGTGGCGTTAGTGAAGATATATTTATAAATGTGTGTGTGTGTGTGTGTGTACATATACATATATACGTACATATATATACACTACGTTTCTAATTATAACGGCGTAACATTTTTTAAAATTTTATTTAAAAACTACTCGTTGGAATTCAACGAAATCTTAAAAGAATAACAGTTACATGCGCGTGGTGTGTAAAAAGCGTGAGGTTCCGTAAAACAACACAGAAACTACGGCCACTTACCAGATTTACGTAAACTTCCAGTTTCAAATTATTAGCGAGGTGGAATTAAAACTCATGCAAAAAAGAAAATACCAATTTAATTGGAAGAAATATAAATAAACAAATAAACAGCGTCCGAAACTTATAGGTGAGTTGGTTAATAAGAGATAGATGAGATTTTGAGATAAACTGGAAAAGGCACTGGTCCATGGAACATGTTAATTTCTTGCTCTCCTCTGATTGTATACCACGAGATACATCCACTATTTCCTGCCACAGTTCATCCTTGCTCCTACATTGGCATCCATTCTCGTAGTCTCATCACTTTAGAATACTCCACAAGTCTTCTATTGAGTTTAAATCGGGGGAACAGGCAGGACACGTCATCTTCTGAAGTCCACAGAGGCCTAATTGTTGCAATGTTCTATAGGATTCTTCACTGAGTGCGAGGGTTCATTATCTTGCATGAATATTATGGTTGTCTTGAAGGGGTTCCTTTGCTTTTTTAACCAAGTTTGAAGGTGTTCCCTCATAAAGGCTATGTAAATATCCGTAACCATTTTAACACCGTCCAGCACTTTCCGAGAATCAACCATAATACCTACTCAAATTATAATGCCTCCTACTCCTTGTTGGCGTCTCAAGCGTTGATGGCTTTCTAGTCCATTTATAACCCAACCCTTGCTTTAACCATCAGGCCAATCAAGAGTTTCGTCCGTAAACAAAACTTTTGAAAATCGACCTTCATGTTATCTTCTGCCCGTTTCAGACGATTATGTTTGTGTATTTTGTTTAAAGGAGGCGTTTTAACTGACATCACTGGTTTAACGACCCTTTTCAGAAGACGACATTGAGAAGTTCTGGATACAGTTGTTTAGCTAATGTGCTTGAAAAATTCTCCAGATATAAGATCTGAGTTCTTTACAGTTTCACGCTTAATTCGTGACAGAGAAAGTTGAGAAACAGCCCTCGACTGGCCCTTGTCGGCTCTCTTACGTATCTTCGTAGATAGTTCTAATGTTGATTTAGGTTTTGCAACTTCAAAAATAATAACAGATTTCTCTGAAGAAGTCATGTCACATTTACGACCCATAACTACACGATTATCAGACCACCAGTTAATAATTTGGAATATTGAAAGTTTGTGGAAATCATGCAAATGACTGCGCTTTGTTTACACTTATGCAAAACCTTATGCTTTTTACACACCACATGCATATAACCGTTGTCAACAATCTGAGGAAATTTCGTTGAATTCCAATGAGTAATTTTTGAATAAAAAAAAAAGGTTACGTCGTTAATAATTTCATACGCAGTGTATTCTTTTATTCTTTAGTTCTTTTAGTTCTTTCGACTCCAGAACTTATTTTTTGTAAGCCTGGTACTTATTCTATCGGTGTCTTTTGCCGAAACGCTAAATTTCGGGGACGTAAACACACGAACATCGGTTATCAAGCGATGGTGGGGGACAACACAGACACAGACACAATCACACACATATATGTGTGTGTGTATATATATACAGTCTGTTAAAGTCTGTCATACCGGCCATGACGAAGGGAAATAGCCCTGAAACTCGAGTCGCCTTTATATATATATATTTATATTTATATATTTATATATTTGATCCTTTATATTGAACACTCAATATTTCATCTACATTCAATACTTTCTTTCATGGTGCCATCCATTTTTATTTTATTTTATTTTATATTGTATATTGTATATCATATTATGTATTGTATATTCCATATTCTATACCCCACATTAGTTCTGCAGGAATATAAATAAAACATTAAAAAACAGACAGTGTTGGAACTCTTTTAAGCAAAATAATATATTCCTCTACACACAATCATACAAAAAAC
>NC_069001.1:21714913-21717426 GCF_001194135.2 Octopus bimaculoides | reverse complement strand
ATATATATATATATATATATAAATGTATCTGAAGATATAGGATGAGTGAGAACAACGAGTTTGCAGGTAAATATAAGTATTCATATTTGAGAATGAGCGAGTGTTCGGTTGTAAAAGTGATACGGTTCTATTTTATCGTTTAATAGACACACTAAGGCAAGCTAAGTGGTAGATTCGTTAGCACACCGGCCAAAGGGATTAGCGGCATTTCGTCCGTCCTTAAGTTCTGAGTTCAAATTCCGCTGAGGCTGACTTTTCTTGTCATCTTTTTACGGTCGATAAAATAAGTACCAGTTGAGCACCAGGGTCGATTCCATGTCTTGTATCCATATTAAAATGAATTATTAATAGAAACAATACTCAGTGCAGTTTTGATAAATTATTTTGAAATGTAATATCTATATATATTTCCGCTTGTTTGTTTACCCGTTATACTTCAGTCAGTTAGAGAGGTGGTGGAGTGAGTGAGAGGGGGGCAAGTGTGAGAGAAAGGGAAGAGTGAGAGAAAGAATAGAGAAAGTAAAGAGGAAGAGATGTTCTTTTCTTTTATGTTTTTATTTGTTCTAGTCATTTGACTGCGGCCATGCTGGAGAACCGCCTTCAGTCGAGCAAATCGACCCCAGGAATTATTCTTTGTAAGCCTAGTATTTATTCTATCGAGCAAGCTACTTACCACACAGCTACTATATTTAGGATACAATATTTAGTAGAGGTTGATGTTTCGGAGGTAGAATTAAAGAAAGGCAGATAGAGAGAGAGGAACAGAGGAGACAGTTATAGGGAGAAAGAGAGAGGGAGAGAGAAGGAGAGAGTAGGAGAGAAAAAGTTAGATAGAGCTTGAATCATTAGAGTAGTGAACATAAACAGCTGGGATGAAATGAGCTTTGTTACTGAAAACTATAGTGATGATGATGGTAGTATTCGTGGTGGTGGTGGTGGTAGTGGTGGTGGTGGTGGTGGTGCTGCTGCTGCTGCTGTTGCTGCTGCTGTTGCTGCTGTTGCTGCTGGTAGTGGTGGTGGTGGTGGTGGTGGTGGTGTGTTGATAGTGAAAAGTATTTTTTATTGAGATAACGCATGCGCATAAGTGCAATTTTTGTCTTCTCGATTGAAAATTGATATTTGTTTGAAAGGTTTAATTTAGTTTTAACTATGGATTCACTAGAAGGACGGTTTCAAGCTACTCAATAAAAGAAACGCAAATATAGAGAACAGATCAGAGGGGAACAGCGAGAAGATATAATATAATGAGAAAGGAGAGAACGCCGTCAGAAACGTGAGGATTTAAATGTAGGCAAAGTATATTTAAAGAAAGCTAGACTAAAAATGCTACAAAAATGCAAGTCATTTTTTAAACAGGTCCTTAAAATAAGCCCCCTTAATATTTTTTCATTCTGTAGAATTTACACGGGTCGCACTAATTGTATTCAAAGTTTGCAAATATTGGTTTTACGAAATAAAATGCATTCGGAAAATGAAAAACTATTGAGTAAATAGGTATATGAGACATGTAGAGAAATATATGTAATGTGTAGATTAGAATAATGGTATACATGTGCCTGCAAATGAGCGGAACTCGTTTCTGTGATAGTTACACAAACGGGGATGGCGTGGGAATAGGATGTTAAAACAGCATGAGATCTAAATTTGGTCCCTAGTTGCGTGGGTGCATGAATGCATATATTGTTTAATATACATATCCAGTTACTGTTAACATTCCCACATGGTAATAATTAAAGCAAGTTTATTACCTGTGATATTTGTGACATATATTTTTCTTAATAAGGGAAACAATAAAGTAATGCCTGTATATGCAGTCTCACAACATTATTGTTCAATTACATTACATAAATATTTACAGAAAATTTTAAACTCATAATACAATAACTTTAGCTATGAACATAAATAACAGTTTGTTCTCCAGTAAATTTAATTAAGCTTATATTGAATATATTTTGACACATAATATGGAAATATTTTTTATAAAACAGGTTTTTTGTCTCTTATTCACGTGCTTCTGTATTATCTAAAATATTTTTCAAATATCTTTATGCGCAACACGAAAAGTATTTTATATTGTGAGATTAAAATTTTCAAGAGATGTTTATTTACAATAGTTAACATTAACTTTGTAATTTCTTTCATTCACATCTTTTCTGAAATTTATCCTCCAATAAATTTTACGGTTTTGCTCAAAGTATAACAGATTGTGAAACATGTTAACATTTATTCTGCATCGATTTCAATAATGAATATTCTAATAATTATAATAAACCGCCTTAAATTTTATTATTTTATTATTTTATTATTATTATTATTGTATTTTGACCCGATGATTAGCTATATTTTTGAATAGTATTGATTTTCGATCGATTTATTTTAATCGATTTGATTTGATTTGATTTTCTATTTGAAAATGTGGTTATGAAACACGTGTATTCGTTTTGTTATTTTAATATTTTTTACTTTGTATTTTTATTATTGATCGCTTTGGTGTATTTACTTATTAAATTTTT
>NC_069001.1:21709296-21714786 GCF_001194135.2 Octopus bimaculoides | reverse complement strand
TACATACGTATAAAAGAGTATGTATATACGTATGTATGCATGCATACATGCATGCATGCATGTATGCATGTATGTATGTATGCATGTTTGTATGAATGTATGTATATATGTATGTGTCCCTTCAATTTTTTAAATTATTATAAATCTTCCACTGTAGAGGGAGCCGGTTTCCAACAAGATACAAGGCTCCATCTTTGGGAAGTAGTTAACACAGACAAATTCACATTTGGAACTTATTGTTCCACTCACAGATTCTCCTTTAACCACTTATGAACAAAACCTAGTGCTCCAATTATTATTAGTATGAATATGAATTCATATTCTGGATATAGAAGCTGGAGGTTTCGAAGCAATTGTCCATTGATGTCCTCTTTTTCTTTGATTTTCTTTGATTTTCTGCAGAGAAGCTAACCTCTATGATGGTATATACCTTTGCCTCTCTGTCCCAAACAACAATATCCGGCCTGTTATGCTTACGTTTGACAGAGGTTTTGATAGGAATATTCCACCAGTATTCCTTTAGTTAGTGTTTATGAATGTATTCTATAACAGGGATATTTTATGTTTATTTCAGGACAGTCCTCTTTGCGAATGGCATTGTAAATTGTTTTAGCAACAACACCGTGCAGGATAGGGAGGTCTTCCATAATTAACTTTGTATCACAAAAATTTGTTAACTGATCTGTGTGATCTTCGAATCCTCGTCGCCAATATGGTTGTATCGCCAATTGTTATGACGATACCTTTTTACACTATAACCCTGTAGTAACAATAAAATATATAACGAATCAGGGTAACAACAATGTAACAGACCAATAAACTTTCCACGAACTATGCACGAACCAACAAACGATATTCCGACAAACTATCAAAACGACACCTTTCTGCGATTAACGCCTACTCTCTCTGTCTCTCACTCAGACCGCAAATATTTATAGTCGTTCTTTTACGTCTATTCACGCAGGGGGTCTTTTGGCTCTCACCACAACAGGAAATATGTATATAGTTCTTATGTAGACTATAGACATGTTTTTCGCATCGTTTATTTTTTTCTCTCTTTCCTTATTTCATTGTGTAGAAAATCGTAGGTTAGAAACGTCAAAGACATCCATTTTCCTATGCCACAAACTAATAGAACTTGCTTTTAGCTTTTGCAGAATTTTGAACCACGCGCGCATGTGTGTGTGTATCCGTGTGTGTATCCGTGTGTGTAGTCCTTACCTAGACAATATAATTTTAAACAAGAGCTATAAAATATTAAGTTTCTTATTTCGTTTTTGACAGAATTTGTTTCTTATCTTCCATTCTTTAAATCGCCAATTTTTGTCCAAAGTGTCTCTTCCTCCGATTTCTTTTAGATTTTCCTTAATCTTCCTCATTACTGCTCCCATGTTTTTTTCTTTTCCTATGCTATTTTCGTCCGTTTCACCAGCTGGTTACTATCTCTTCCACGTTTTGAAATTTTTAGTCTGACACCACGTTGAATTTCCATCAGCCTATTCAATCATCTCTTTACTCCTTACATACTTTCTCTTTCTATTCTTTCTTTCATTCTTTCTCCCACCCGTCTCTCTCTCTCTCTCTCTCTCTCTCTCTCTCTCTCTCTCTCTCTCTCTCTCTCTCTCTCTCTCTCTCTCTCTCTCTCTCTTTCTCTCAGCATTTATCTAATGTCCACGCCTGACTATTGGTTTTTATTCCTAACAACCATTCGCCGCACACTACCTTCTTCAATTCGATCACTGCCTCTATGTACATTGTTAACTAACTCATATTACTTTAGTCGAGTAGTGTAGTAATGTCACCTCTGAATTCCTCAGTAACTTCTATCCGAGTAATAATTCATTGGCTTCGCAGCTAGTTTGTCTCATTTAATTTTCTAGATGTAAATGCAAAAGTTTGAGTTAAATTGAACAACCGACAACAACGTAATTGCAGCGGATTATAGAGTATATAGACTTCCAGTCGTAGTGGATTGCTCAAAATGCAGACTTACCGTCGCATGGGGGCTATTTGACATAAAATATATGTAATAGGAAATTGAGTGTGGATTTAAAAAAAAAATCGAAGCTCATTGTACCACTATAAAAGTCTAATGCAAATATGTGTATTTGTTTATGCGTGAACGTGTACATATGGATACGTGTGTATGTGTGTGTGTGTGTGTGTATGTGTGTGTGTGTGCGAGTGCGTGCGTGCGTGCGTGCGTGTGTGTGTGTGCACGCGCGTGTAGAAGCGATACCAGAAGTTATTTAATACATTTTACGCATGCTACATATGCTGCGCACTAGTGTAGACAGGCGTACATATGCATACACGCATAGAAACACAAGCACACACGCATACACACGCTCATACAGACAAGTTTGTCCTTACATAAATCTATATATATGTATACCTGTTTGTATGTGTATGTGTGTGTGTGTGCATTTATACATGTCAAGTACAATAAATTGAAATGCGGTTGTTAATAGCATCAAAACATTTATAAAATAGTTATAAAGAGGTGAATATGAATACAAGTAAGGAGAAAAAATACGAAAAAGTCATGAAAGTGAGAGTTCATAATAGCTCTTCAGAGATAGGGAGATATCCTGAAAATTTATATTCCTTCTAGCATTATGAAAATATCTATTAATACATATTTAGTAACTTAACCGCCAAAACTTTATGGACATTAATAATTAGAAATTAGGACGGTGAGCTGATAGAATAGTTATCACGGCCCCCCAAAAAATGCTTAGCAACATTTCGTCCGTCTTAGCGTTCTTAATTAAAATTCTAAGGAGGTTGGCTTTGACTTTAATGCTTTGGGGATGGATAAAATAAGTACCGGTTGATAAGTGGGGTCGACGTAATTAAATTACTCCTTACTTCATAATTGCTGGCCCTGCAGCAAAATTTGAAACCAATATAACGTAAAATTTTGGTATTTAATATGCATTAGCTAACACTTTCTTATTTGTGTATATATATGCGCACAAAGTACAATACTGCACTTACTGATCTCCAATCCCTAGAAACATCTTTAACATATTGATTCTATTCTCTTCTATCTTACTTTAAGTTCAAATATAACATCGCTGGATATCAACCTACCCATGATTTACTACTACGATGGACTGCTCCTCTGGTGTTATAGTATGAACTATCAGGGCATGTGCCTGTCTACGAAAAACTAGTTTTAAGCCAAGCTTAAAATGTTTAAATTCAAAGAACTTAGTAGTAAAGATTGTTTGCCAACATAATATGGCAGTTCTGGCTTAGGACTAATGTTGCTGTAATGTAACCCCAGGAGACATCGTCTCCAGCTTCCTATACGACACAATCTCTGTCCTTATACTTTCAAACAAGGGAATCTAGCACTCCCAATGAGCTCAAGACAATATCTGTGTATCGCGATTTCAAAGTACTAACACCTGAGATGTGCAAGTGTCTTATTTTCGTAGAAGGCGTTACAAGAAGCGAAGATACAGAAATTCTTGCCAGGATCCATTCTAAATTGGAACAAGCGAACCAAGGCCGTGGCAAAAGAATGTCAAAGGATGGTAAACCTAAAACACGATGTAGAAAAAATTCAAGAAAAGATTCCTCAAAAATACAGATATGCCGAGAGGATAAGTACAAACAAAAAAGAGCGCCATGTTCTAATCCATGTTATGGATGACGGGGTATACATTTCAGAAAATACTGTCCATTTAAAAATCAAAAATGTTACAGTTGCAAAAGAATTGGTCACAGGAATTCACACTACAGAACAAACTTCCGAAGGCCAAACGTTAACAATCCTAGAGTGCTCTCACCAGAAACAAAAATCGTCTCCCAAATAAGAACGTTCGTACACGTAAAAATAAATGGAATACATATTGAACTTCAATCGTATACTGGAAGCGATATTTCAATAAAAAGTATGAACACATGGAAGAAAATAGGGAAAGCAATGTTGAGAGAAACAACGAAATCTTCTCGTAGGGAGACGGGCGACAAATTACATTTCATAGGCGAAATGTGGACTAAGATCACATTTCGAGGGAAAGCATGCAAGGTGAAATTCTACGTCGTTAAAAATGCAACCGATCTGTTTGGTTTGAATTATTCGATTTATGGGACCTCCCCATAAATCTCTATTGTAAAAACGTAAACAGTTGTCCCTCTAAAAAGAATTCGTCTGAAGGTTTAAAGAGAAATTTTTTTTTAATGTTTTTGAAACTAAGCTCGGACAAACTAGCTTTATGCACAAAGAGTGAAGCGTGTTTTGAATTAAATGATAACGTTACACTTATGTTGAAAACTAATATGAAAATGCCTTTTGCGGCAATAAAGTAAGTTGACTATGAGTTGGACAGATTGGAAAAAAGCGGCGTCATTGAAAAAGTGAATTACGAGAAATGGGCAACCCCGACTGTATGTATAAAAAGGAAAAATAACAAAATTAGGTTGTGTGCCGATTTGTCGACCGATTTAAATGGCTGTTTAAAAATGATTATCCACTACCGATCCTACATGTTTTTACAAAACTAAACGGAGGAAAAGAGTTTTCAAAACTAGATCGGTCTGACGCATAGATAAAAATAAATGCTCAAAGCTGTTAACGGTCAACACGAACAGAGGTTTATGCAAATACAATATACTACCTTTTGGATTGAAGGTAGCAACTGCAATATTTCAATAGGTGATGGACGCGGTGTTGGCAGACTGTCAGTTTGCTATTACTTACGTTGATGACGTGTTAATCAAAACCGAATCACGGAATGAGCATATCGAACATATGAAATGTGTCTTTGAAAAAATTAAGGATTATGGTTTTACACTCAGTGAAGAGCGTGTGAGTTTTTTTTCTTTTTTTTTCTTCCAACGAATATACCAACATTACAAGCTTTCCTTGGCCTAGTAAATTACTATTAACAGTACATTCCAAATATACATAAATTGAGAGTACCATTAAACGAGAGATCCATTAAATTGGGTCATGCAGACGGCTTGTCGACGCTAATTCCCAATTGCGTGGAACCGCTAAAAGAGACCGTGATAGCGTCATTGCAGTCATAAATTGAAGTAACAGGTATTGTGTGTAATATAACCCATGAACTCCTGGTAACAGCGGGTGTTATAAAAATGAAGTTCATAGAAGATAGTTACATTACAAGACTGAAAGAAACATTGAAAAATAGGTATAATAAAAATACAAATTCAAACAATTTCTCACTATGCAATGTCTTAAGGTACGGACAGAGAGTAGTACCAAGTGCTCTACAGAAACGAGTATTGCAACAATTCCACTGCGGGCTCACGGGAAAGTCCAGAATGAAAGCGTTAATGAGGTGCTTTGTATATTGACCGACTATCGACAGGGAGATCGAGAAATTGGTGAAAGGCCGACACAGCTGGGCACAAATGACGGCGCAACTCATTTCTAAACAGCTTTCTTAGGGTTCTAACAACTTTCCAATTATCACACACACACACATATATATATATATATATATATATATA
>NC_069001.1:21703513-21705079 GCF_001194135.2 Octopus bimaculoides | reverse complement strand
TGTATGTGTAACGTAACAGTTTAGAAAAAAACCTTGGTTTCATATGTAGTGTGAACTAGACACCTCTTCAGTTTCTCTAAACGATAACTTCTCTGCAAAGAATGTTTTTTAAAACACAAGAACTCCGGTGATAGTTCAAGAAATATTCCTTTTGAAAAATTATGACCGGGCGAGTTGTCTTTCTTCGCTTTATAGCTAGGTTTTCCAATTTTGAAGCAAAAATTTCCCAAAATATGGACAACTTACCACAGCTTCTATACTGGAGTTCAGGTAGCCTCCTGGCTCATGTAAGTTCATAAGGATTATATATCTTTTTGCCATACACAATTTACATAGTCTTGTTCCATTGCGATAGGGTCCACAAGCTTCCAGTAATTTCCACCTGATATTGAAGGACATATGATCGTCCTTAAGGCGCCACACGTATGCTGCGAGTGTCGTTGTGTTGTGTCTCTCCGGAATCCTGGAAGAAGATCAGTGGTTGTTCAGACAAATTATAAATTTCGATTCACAAGATCCGTCATAAATGTTAGTGTGTGTCCCTGTGTTGGCATTGATGTTACTGATATTTGTGCTGCTTCTTTTTGAGGCTACCTTTGCTTGGTACACTGTAGCCTCGGTGTTACATCGGCCGTCCACTGGGCATTTGTTTCTAATCCTACATGAATAACCTGCCTCTATCCGTGGTTTATGAGTGCTAAGTAACTTTTTCTTAACATTGGGTGCACAACTGAAAGAGATTCTTAAATTATGTCTGTTAAGATCTTTCTATGTTTGTGTGATGGTGTGAAAAGCTTATCAACCAGCCTAAGAAAAATCTTACCTACGCATCTCCGGACACTTAGGGAGATGTTGGGAGCGAAACA
The DNA here is from genome assembly GCF_001194135.2 of Octopus bimaculoides. Classification (NCBI taxonomy): domain Eukaryota; kingdom Metazoa; phylum Mollusca; class Cephalopoda; order Octopoda; family Octopodidae; genus Octopus; species Octopus bimaculoides. The sequence continues at coordinate 21,704,213 of NC_069001.1, read as the reverse complement.
TAAGGTCTTGCAGTGGCGTTTCCTTTTATGGTTGTTCAATCCCGGTGTATATATTATATGGTCCTTGAACCCGCTGGCCGCAAGCGCCTCATTGTAAGCGGGAGCCGCTGCATCGAAAATATCTTTATTTGAAGATAAGATCGAAATCTGGTTACTGATACCTTTTATTAGGTTTTTTTAACACCATGGGTGGGTGGCAGGAGGCTATATTAATGTATGATAGCCTATCATTCGTTTTACGGTATGGTCTGTACTTGCCACTATCTACATCAAGCGTGACATCCAAGAAGTTCACCACGGTGAGGTTAGTCTCTATGGTGATTGTAAGGCCAACGTTGTTGAAGGTGTGTATGATGTCTTTTCTAAGGCTATCTAAAATATGGCCGTTTTCACCAGTAATTATTAAAATATATAACGTAGAACATAGAAAGTAGAAAAGTTTCTTACAGCTGTTTCAGCCTAGTGTTCATAGTACCCCATTTTACTTCCATCCCTTTCAGTGAACTAAAGTATTTGGTAGATAAGATTAAGGTACTTGGATGTGCCTCTTGGCTTCTTCAGAGAGTTTAGGATGTTCATAATGTTAAGTTATAAATATAAATACATACATATATACACACTTTTACATATATATATACATATACATAAATATACATAAATAGATATCTATACATTTATATATATATATATATATATATAT
>NC_069001.1:21702152-21702882 GCF_001194135.2 Octopus bimaculoides | reverse complement strand
TATATATATATATATATATATATATATATATATCGCTAGCACTCCGTTTGCTACCCCGACGACGGTTCCAGCTCATCGGATGAACAGAACAGACTGTATTTCAATGGGCCAGCCTTGTCACATTCTATGTCACGCTGAATCTCCCAGAGAACTTCGTTAAGGGTAGGCTTGAGTGTAGTGTGATCCCCCACTTGCACACACGCACTCTCACACATATAGTTTACTGTTCAATTTTAGGCATGGTCAACATGACAGTACTTCATCCAGTGAGGGATAAGTATCATTTAATGTATTCAGTATTTAATAAGAGTTCCTAACATTTTCATGTCATGGAAACATGATAATTTAGAAGATTATATTAACGTGCTTTGTATCTGCAAGCAACACCTCAGGCTTAACAGACCAGACCATTCCTATTTGAAAACCGGTACGCTGGTCTATAAGAAAACATATGGGAAATAGGGGATTAATGCAAGAAGTGGACGTAAAAGACAAAGGGTGAATAAAAATGGAAAAAAGAATGTAAAGAAAGGAAACCAAGAATGTTGTGCTCCTGTTTTCCCATGGGACTAAAATTGTATGTGAAGCATGAAGGCTTGCTTGAAGACGCAAGGCAAGTTATATATATCTGCTGAGTCATTGTGTTTCCAGTTAGTAGTAGGTCTTGTTTAAATAATAAAATATTGTTTACATACATACATACATATATATATATATATATATATATATA
>NC_069001.1:21695315-21699534 GCF_001194135.2 Octopus bimaculoides | reverse complement strand
ATATATATTTATATATATATATATGTATGTATGTGTGTATGTATGTACGTACGTATGTAGGTATGTATGCCTGTATGTATATATATTTACATTGAAAATATCGAAGAACTATTGGTTTGTGTAAGTGTTCGAATTTATTATTCTTCTTAAAGTTTACAGCTCTGCGTCTGTTTATATCTGTGGGCTTGTTTGAATGTGTAATGATCAATATATCTTAAATTTTCAGGTAATCTGCATCTCATCACGTTGTATCTTCGGTATTTCTTTAACTGTTTTTTCATGCACTTCTAATCTGTTTCTCTCTTAGTTAAATAGTATTATCTGAAATTTTTTCATTTGTTTTTCCTAACTGAGTTCCTTTTCCTGTTCAAATTTTTCCATTCCATGATCAGTTTTATATTTATACGCCATTTCTGAAACGTTGTGTCTGTCTGGATTATTGGTTAGTTTCTCTATTACCTGTCTCTTAAGCTGATTTCGTTTTAGTCGTGTATTTTTTTATCTATGTTCCTCTAAGTTACAAACCATCTTTCCTGCTATCTATCTAGCTACTTTTTCTTCCTCTCCTTTTCTCTCCTTCTCACACACTCTCTCTATATGTATTACATTGATAGACAGACAAACAAACAAATAGACAGACACACAGACACACAGATTGACTAATATACACATATAGATAGATAGAAACCAGAGACGAGAAAGTCCAGCGTACACACTAATATACAGTTACTCATAACAACTATCATGTTACGACATCAATCCATATTTTCGAAAGATATTCAATACGTCTTGAAATTTTAATCTGCAGTGATATTCATAATGATTTTATTCAAATATGTATTTAAACTTGCTGAAGCACTCAGATTGGTAGTTCATATAATGTTGATAGCCAATAATCTGAACTCAAGTAAATGCTCAACGCTGTGATGCAAAATATATTGAAGTATAAGAAACTATCAGAAGGATTATTTGGTTCAGTTTGCAGAGACAATATTTTCCAGTACGAATTGTGACTGATTGTTAAGAAAAGCATGAAAAGCAGTGCAGTCGGGAAATGCAGAACAAAATGCAGTTCAAAGAATATTTCCGTCAAAGTGTGGGCGTTCATTTATCTCGCATCCCCTCATCACTATTCTGCGTAGTTGCATAAGCAGTTTAAAAGATACCGTAGTTTCACAACAGTGATTAATAGTATTACCTCATGTTGAGAAAAGTATTATAATTAAACTGTGACTCGTGTTACATATGGTATCTCATTTAAAGTGATGCTATGTATGATAATGTTGTGCACGAGAATGCAGTGTATCCTACACATTCTCTGCTGCAATTTGACTGATGCATTTGTAATCATACTGTTGTAGTACGACTTGGCTAATCTACTTCAATTTTAGACCAAGAATAAATAGCAACTGATTGAAGAGAATTCCCTTCAAGATCAAGGTGTTTCTCTTTAATATCAGCTGAGTCAACTACTCTACAGTTTTACAAATAAACTTAGGAAGATGTTTCAAATTTTTAAACGCTTCCATTGTTTTCTTAAGTTCAAGAAGCAAGTGCAATTGAGAATGTTTCAATGCATGGTTAAATGTGCATTGAATCAGGACAAAATTAATATAACGACGACGAAGGTGGTGGTGGCGGCGGCGGTGGCGGCGGCGGTGGTGGTGGTGGTGGTGGTGGCTGTGGCAGTGATGGTGAGATGGTGGTGGTGTTGATGATTGTATGAGAGGAGAAATTCTTTTACATTGTCGATTAATTATTAGAATCTCACCCTAAGATAGTTTTCGTCGATGACCCTCTAGTTTCTGAAGAAATTTATTTGTTTACAACAATGCTAAAATGCATCCAATGTTCAGGGTAGATCAAAATCCCTTATTCTTTTCAAATGGTAAACAACAGCTCAATTACAGTTTTAGAGATCAAAAGACAAAAAATATATATATCACACTAGTTTATCGAATTGAGTTTAATTGTACTTACAGACCATATCCGAAATTCAGCTGCTCTGTTTGGAAATTGGTCTCCAAACATTTTGTGTTATGTATTATTTAAAGCAGTAAAGCGTTTTCTTCAAGAAAATATAGAATCATGTTCTATTTCGTGGAAAATTTGTTGTGCTTGTTGTGACTTGATACTCCGTTTGCCTAAAGTGACGTGAGGCAGGATATTGATGCACACAGAAATATCAAACTGCCAATTGAGCACGTCATTGCTAAAAATAAAGAGCATTTTTAACATCAATTATTTTATGATAAAAATGGTTCACAGATAGCAAACAAGTCTTTGGCACAAGCAACTCATAACAAAGATGTTGAGGAAACCAATAGCTAAGTATTGATACACTACAATAAGAATGATGAGAGTATCATACGATGGACAATTTCACAACCGATGTTGAATACAATTCATCTTTTCTAAATTTCCCTTACTTTTGGATGACTGCTACCTCAAAGATTTTATCTTGAAATCAGATTCATTTTCATAGACTTACTGAAATTCAGTGCCCAAAATTGCCAAAACTGGTAAACGCGATCGTGTTCTACAAATATTTGAGTCAACCATGCACAGGTGTTCACTATAGACACCTTCACTTTATCCTCAGGGTTAAGTCGAGACAAACACATATTCTATTGCCATTACCATTACCATTCTTCTAGTCCGACTTACATTTTCATTGGTGTTCACCAAGTCGGAGATGTAGAATTTGTAAACTGAGATAGTATTTAATGCACGGCATATATTCACATGCGCAAATATATATTGTCTTCTTAAAGAGAAATATAAGAATTCTTGGCGTCAGTAAAAACATTTAAGACAAAGCCGCGATTTTCAAAGAAGCGTTTGTTGAGTAGGAGGACAACCAGCTCATTCTGCTTTTAAATTACCGCTAAACCTGGTCACAAATGACAGTACAATTTGTAACTTAAGCAAAGGTTCAGGTTCAGAAGAAGTGTTGCGTCAAAACCATTTGATCATTTGGGATGAATGCACCATGTCACATAGAGGTGCAATGGAAACTCTTGATGAGACCTTACAGGACATAAAAGTAACAATAAATTTATGGGAGGAATTACATTAGTTTTATCAGGAGACATTACCAGTCATTCCGAGACAAACAAGATCTGATGAAATAAAAGCATGCATTGAGTCTTCACACCTATTAAATAAAATACAGAAATTCGTGTGATCATTTTTTTTCATATGGCCAATGTGCAGAACAGTTTTCAACCTGGTTCCTCAAATTAGGAAATGGGAAAGTACTATTTGATGGGATTGGTGATATCAATTTGGCTCATATTGTTATCCTGGTGAATTCCCGAGCTGAATTGAAGAACAGGGTACTTTCAGGCTTAGGTAATGATCATAATTCACATAAATGAGAAAGGGCAAGTCTTGCTCCAAAAAAAATGAGACAGTAGCAAGGATTAAACACGAATTAATGAATAAGATTCCAATAGTCATTGAGGAATATAAATTAGTTGATTGAATCTTTGATGGAAATCAAGCTGTCCATTAAACAACAGAGTTCCTTAATTCTCTTGAGCCACCTGGAACCCCTCCACATAAACTTCTTCTGAAGGAACGAGTCTTAATAATGCTTCTAAGAAATTTAGATCCTCCTAGATTATGCAATGGGACAAGGTTGACTGTGAAAACATTATCACCTAATATGATAGAAACTACCATCATCACTGGATGTGTCTCTGGGAAACAGGCTTTCATTCCAAGAATTCCATTCAAACCAACAGACATGCCATTTGAGTTCAAACGAAGACAATTCCGAATGCGACTTTGCTGCGCAACGTCTATTTTTAAAGCTCAAGGTCAGCCTTCGGAATTTACTGGCTTGCACTTACTTGAACTTTGCTTTTCTCATGGTCTAGGGTTGGTAGTTTGCAAGACTTATTTATCTATGCTCCAGACAAGAAAACAAAGAATGTTGTTTACTCAGAAACGTTTACGTAATTTCCTTCAACGTGTGATAGAATTTATCTCCCTTCATAAAAGTAGTAAATTTTGAATTTTCGTTTATTATTATTACTATTATTATTATTATTATTATTATTATTATTATTATTATTATTATTATTACTATTATTATTATTACAATTATTATTATTATTATTATTATTTTATGTTTTGTATTATGAATTCAGAATTAATTTCCCAAATGAAGAATAAATTGAATTTAGAATAACAAATTTCTATACAACATATT
>NC_069001.1:21693806-21695264 GCF_001194135.2 Octopus bimaculoides | reverse complement strand
ATATATATATATATATATATATACATGGAGCACTCCGTCGGTTACGACGACGAGGGTCCCAGCTGATGCGATCAACGGAACAGCTTGCTCATGAAATTAACGTGCAAGTGACTGAGAAATCCACAGACACGTGTACCCCTAACGTAGTTCTTAGGGAGCCTCAACGTGACACATAGCGTGACAAGGCCGGCCCTTTGAAATACAGGTACTACTCATTTTTGCCAGCTGAGTGGACTAGAGCAACGTGAAATAAAGTGTCTTGCTCAAGGACACAACGCGTCGCCGGGAATCGAACTCACGACCTTACGATCGTGAGACGAATGCCCTAACTACTAAGCCACGTACCTTAAATACACATTAAATAATGTATATACATAATGCTTATACATATACACACACTGACTCACTCACACGTACACACATAAATACGTATATATTAATGCATGATTATATAAACGTAAATATATGTGTGCACATGTGTGTTTACATACAAACACATACACACATATACACATACATACACATAAGTATGGGGTACACGCATTAATTCATACAATGAGGATGAATATAGATTATTCAATGCCTAGTATTTGTCTATCATTATCTCTCCCACTTCTCTTCTTCCTTTCACTCTCTTCCTCCCCGTACATTGTGCATTTATCCCCGTCTGTATATTTAACCAATAAACATTTATTGTTCCATTTTGAGGCCCTATCGTACCCTATCGTACATTTTTATTATAAATGTGATATTATTACACATTGTTTTATGAAGAAAAAATTCGCCGCAATTGATTATCTTGAATATAATAAATACAGTGTTATTAAAAATTCACACCTACCAAATACTGTCAGAATAACGCAAAATTTACACTCGTGGCTTTGATATAACTTCTACATTTGTTAAGTTCGACATTTTTTGTTGTCGAATTATCAATTGGTGTTATCAGTTGCCTTTGTAGGAAAATAAATAAAAAAATTTAAAATAGAAAACAACGAACATACGTGTGACAAAAAGACATAATTAAACGCCTTTATTAACATTACAATTGCACATTTCGCAAGCAATTGATATACTCATAATTAAGAAAATGAATTTATCTCCAATAAAAATTGTCAATATTATTAAGTGGAATAACGCACATAAAAATATACATTTACTGATAATTCAAGTATCTACAAGAAATTTCATACATAATTCTAATGAGTTGTATTCTAGACCTCATAAATATATTGTTGCATAGATTATAGCATAACATGACATTATTTATGAGATCGAATTTCAATAAAACAATTGTTGATCGATATAATGCAAGGACTTTCTCATTCCATTCAGTCAACAATCTCTGGATTACATGGATTACAGCCTGTTTGAGAGACTATAGGTAGATAGGCTTAGTAAGGTAAATTTCCGGGTTAACGAGCAAATGAAATTATGACCTTCATTAATATATATATA
>NC_069001.1:21692699-21693692 GCF_001194135.2 Octopus bimaculoides | reverse complement strand
AAAATTTGGTAAAAAATATAGTATCTGTTAACAATCTTAGCAAAAAACTCACAGTTGAGTTTTTGAATATATATCAACTTTAAATAGAGCTCAAAATTGATCCGTTGAATGGGTGAGTGGGTGGGGAATGGTGGGTGGTAAGAAGCTTGCTTCTCAACAACATGGTTCTGGGTTCAGTACTACAGCGTGGTACTTCGAGCAAGCGCCTTGTACTATAGCCTCTGGCCGACTAATGCCGTGTAAGCGGATTTGGTAGAGAGAAATTTAAACAAGCCCGTCGTATGTGTGTGTATGTGTGTGTATATGTGTGCATGGGTGTATGTATGTATGTGTGTTTGTATGTGTGTGTGTATATGTGTGCATGTGTGTATGTATGTATGTGTGTTTGTATGTGTGTGTGTCTTTGTGTCGGTGTTTGTCACCCACTATAACTTGAGAACCGGTGTTGTTTCGTTTACGTCCTCGTAACTTTGCTGTACGGCTAACGAACCCGATAGTATAAGTACCAGATTTAACAAAATATAAGTACTGATTTCCATTCATTCCACTACAAATTTTTCAAGGTTTTGCTCCAACATGGGTGCAGTTTATTGACTGACACAAGTCAAAAATATAAAAGATATATGTGAAGGCGCATGGTTCAGTACTTAGAGCATGAAGCTCACAAACATGAGCTAGTGAGTTCGATTTCCGGACAGGGCTGTGTTGTGTTCTTGAGCAAGCCACTTTATTTCACGTTACTCCAGTTCACTCATCTGTAGAAATGAGTTGCAACATCTCTGGTGTTAAGCTGTATCGGTCTTAGCATTTACCTTGGATAACATCGGTGGCGTGGAGAGGGGAAACTGGTATGCATGGGCGATTGTTGGTCTTCCAAAAACAATCTTGCCTGGATATGTGCCTAAGAGGGGAACTTTCTAGGTGCAATCCCATGGTCCTTCATGAGTGAAGGGAATCTTTATATATATATATATATATATGTATATATATATA
>NC_069001.1:21689899-21692517 GCF_001194135.2 Octopus bimaculoides | reverse complement strand
TATATATATATATATATTCAAGTAACCGTTTTCAAGCCTCATTCTTTATTAACCATTACGATGAAAGATACAGAGAGGACGAAACAAGGACAGACAAGGAGTCAGGGGCCGAATGTTATAACAATATGAAGGAAACCTGATTAAAAGTTAATGATAAAATGTATGAAAATCGAATGCAATAACAAAATGGACTGAGGGACGTGGGTAGCACCACAAACCACGTTCCAACACGGATCTCTTGGTAATACCTGCATGTTCTGACTGAATCAAGTTCATTCTTTCTCAGCATGATAGCAACGTTCTTGCATCTTTTCTCATACATACTGGGTGGCAAGCATCTCCTTTCCAATGTCATTTTCCCTCTAAGGTGGAAAATAAAAAAGTTGACTAACCGAAGGCTGGAGATGAAGATGCCTATCACAATTACTTTCAACGCGTCTTCCACACAACTTCTCTCGCTATAGCCACTACGCATAGGAACCAAGCCTGTCCTCCCCTATTCAGAGAAGGCGGTAGAACAATTTTAATCATAGGCTCGCTTGACAGTTGCATTCTTCCCAGTCGTGACAGCAGTTGTTCGAGATAAATCCATAGCTCCAAAAGTCTCGGACACTGCATGATTGCGTGCAGAAAAATTTCACTGCTCTGCACGCATCTTGGCCATGTTGGCGAAAGGGAACAGCCTAAAGAATTTCTCTCGAACTGGTAACGCTCCTCGGTAACACTGCCATGTCAGAGACTTCTGGAAATTATCCATAGGCTTTGGCCCGATTATTCTCCGATATAGGCTGGAAAGCTGTCTATCATCGAAGCGCAGATGTATCGAAACAATTGTAGTGATTAATAGTATATTTTCGTATATCCCATCTTCTGTCTTTCATTTGTTATTTACCTAACGATCACTCTGAAAGTGACCGTGTTTTACCAGTAAGCTACCAGGTGTAAAACATTAGTTTTATTATCCATTATATATATATATACACACACACACACATATATATATATATATATATATATATATATATATATATATATATATATATATATATATATGCATATGTATATATCTGTGTAAGTGTGCATGTATATGTGTATATGTGAATATATATATAAATATATATCTACATATATGTATGTATGTGTATATATGGATATGTATGTATTTATGTATATGTATATATGCATATGTGTATACTGTTGTGTCTGGGGAGACTATTGACAGTCAAGACTATTGATAAGGTTGCAGGATGCAACGAAAATTTTAGGAAAATAAAAAAAAGAAAAAGAAGTGGAAATTTTACCGGTCAGTGTGTTAAATTTTAAGGCACAATAAGAAAATAACTCTCCCCAGACACAACAGAATATGCTTCAACACACGAAATCACATAAAAAATCTTGCAAACCAAATCCAAAAACGAAACATATGTGTATATATATGTATATATGTGTTTATATATGTATGTATACAACCATATATATATATATATATATGTGTGTGTGTGTGTGTGTGTGTGTGTGTGTGTGTGTGTTTGTATCTGTATTTATATATAACCCATCTTACCTGTGAGAACTGAATAGGTGGCCTTACCACACAGGTCAACTTGTGAAAAGAATATTAGAATAGTGATCATTCTTAAATTTTCCATTTGATTATTCTTGACAGACTTAAATCTTTCCCCCACCATTCTCAATTACGATAAAACTTTTTGGATAGTCATTTCTTATTTTATATTTCATTTTTTTTAATTTTTTAATTTGATGTTTTCTATTTTCTCTAGATTTCATATATTTTTTCTCTTTTTTCTCTTCTTTTTTTTCTTCTTTTTGCACGTGCTTTTGTATTCTAATATGTACACACTCACACACACTCACACACATATTATACATAATTTTTATTGCTTTTTTTAATATTTTTATATTCTTTTCTCATTTCGTGTATATTTTTTTGTATGTATACTTGTAGGAAATTATTATATCAGAGGAACAACTAGAAAAATATATGCAGCCTGATTTTTACCTGCCCCACTCACTCAATTTGGACATATATATATATATATATATATATATAAATTTAAGGAATGGAGAAAACGCATGTTATAATTGCATACTTTATTCCTACGTATGTTTCAAAGGATTACAACCTATGTGATCCATAGGCATCTGTGATATTAAAATTGTAACCTTCTCATCAGGGAAAGCATGAGAATCATCTTAAACGTAAGACATTATGACCGAGTATGAAAACAATAGATGGATAAAGTTATGACGTGATTCATTTGAAAAAAACCGTTAGAGAATTGGACGCTACCGGATAGTGGGTTGGACAACACATACATATAAATGTGAAAACATACATGCATACATAAATACATATACACATATACACACATACATACATATATATACACATATATATACACACATATGTATGTGTATATATAGATATATATACACACACATATACATGCATACGTCCACATTTACACATATGCACATACGTACCCACGCATGGGTACGTATGTGCATATGTGTAAATGTGGATGTATGCGTGTATATGTGTGTATATATATATATATATATATATATATATATATATATATATATATATATATATATAT
>NC_069001.1:21685757-21689869 GCF_001194135.2 Octopus bimaculoides | reverse complement strand
GTATGCAATTATAACATGCGTTTTCTCCATTCCTTAAATTTTTAAATATACTCAAATATCCAAAATTTCAAGGAGTTCCTGCCTTAAAAACAGGAACTACACCAAAGTTATTTTGTGTTCTTTGCTACATTGGTTTCTATTAACCCATTTATTCTATCCGAAGAATTTTTATTCATTAAGATAGAAGAAATACATATAATTAAATATATATATATATATACAGGAGTAAGCACATGAAATGTACAACAAGGTGGAAAAAAGAGTACTCAAATACCAGAGGTAGAGTAATATGCTTTATTTAAAAGCAGCAGAATAAAGTGTGTATATATATATATATATATATATATACAAATACTGATTACAAACCTCATTCAGGGATAGCAAAATCCTATGAAAGTACTGGTTAGTGACCTATACAGAGAAAGCTGAACGTTACAGTTAATACTCAACTGCAAGGTAACTATATAAACCGTGGTTTATATATGTCTATTTATTATAATAAAGTAAGAAAATAGAGAGGTAATTAATAAATTATTATTTATTAAGTAAAGGGATATTTGTCAATTATTTAATTAATGAAAAATAATTTATTAATTACTTTTTTATTATATATAAAGAAGTATATACACTTCTTTATATATAAGAAGTATATATATATACATATATATATATATATGTGTGGGGGGGGGGTTGTGTGTGTGTGTGTGTGCGTGCGTGCGTATGTATTCGTATATATATACGTGGGTAATGAGATAGATAGATAGGCACAGAAACACACACAAACGTAGTTGTCTTTATGTATGAAAGTGCATTTAAAGCAAACTACTACCGTACACTGTACAGAAGGACGGATACTGATTATCATCACTGGATTATTATGGTATATAGCATTCCTCAAAAAGCTATAAGATTAACAAGAGAATCTTTATTCACAGCAAATTATCAAACGAAAATTTATATAGACATACCATACACTTGAAGTAGACCATCAAAGTAAGAGTTCGCTTGTTATGCACATTTAATATTTATGCAAAAAGAGAAGTTACAGACTCAATATCTATAAAATCAATTTGTTTTTCATTACAAATATATTGGTTCGAGCTGTCAAAAATTCGACTATCATGGATCTCCACATCTGACTTCAATAATTTGTTCTTATGATGAATTCTTCGTATTATTTAACCGGCCAAATCGTCGGTCTCTTATTTTCCTATATATTTTCAGCAATATCCTTCACATTTTTTCTAATAAAATGCCTCAAATATTTTTATTTTCTCTCTTTAATGTAGAACTGACTTGGCTTTATTTAACTATGTCATTTTTAAACTCTATCCTTGAAGATAATGGTCCAATATTTGATATATAGGCACAGGTATGGCTGTGTGGTAAGAAGTTTGCTTCACAACCACATGGTTCACAACCACATGGTTCTGCGTGGCAGCTTCGTAAGAGTCTTCTGCTACAGCTTCGAGTCAACCAAAGCATTGTTAGTGGATTCGGTAAGCAGAAACTGAAAGACGTACGTCTTATATACATGCATATTGTGTGTGTGTGTGTGTGTGTGTGTGTGTGTGTGTGTGTGTGTGTGTATGCGTGTGTTTATATGTGTGTGTGTCTTTTCTTCTGTGTTTTCCCCCCGCTACCGCTTGTTAACCGGTGCTGGTTTGTTTACCTCACCGTAACTTAACGGTTAGGCAAAAAGAATTTCGATAGAATAAGTACCAGGCTTAAAATAAAATAAATACCGGGGTCAATTCATTCCACTAAAAGTTCTTCAAGTCGGTTCCCCGGCATGGCCGCAGTCTAGTGACTGAAACACATAAAAGATAAAAAATAATATAAATACATCTTCATTTCATAAGAGATTAATCCGCGTGCGTAACTGCAACTTGCATTTCTTTATTTAACTGCAGAGAAAATAAATTTTACGGCAAAAAAAAAATGCATTGATTTCAAGTTTGGGCACAAAGCGAGCAATTTTGGAGAAGAAGTTAAGACGATTAAATCGACTCCAGTGCTCAACTAGCAGTTGATTTATCGACCTCGAAAGGATGAAAGGCAACATCCTCGGCGAAATTTGAACTCAGAACGCGAAAACGAACGAAATTCCGCTAGGCATTTAGCCCGGTGTGCTATCGATTCTGCGTGCTCGATATAATATAATTTATATTTTTATATATTATACACACAAAGTCTTGCACGCACACGCACCTGTGCACAAACGCACGCAGACACATATAAATGTATATTACCAGAGAGCGGGAAAAGAATTAGAGAATGCCACGGTGATCTAACATATGTGCATTAGAATGTAGAATAAGAATTTGTTTGTAATAGAAATATATCACCTTACATTTCAGGTCCAAAATATGTCATTTCAGGGTTTATATGTAAGGTAAGGTTGTGACAGTTTTATAACGACTCAGATTATTCAGTTAAAATACCGAAAAACGCAGATGTAAATATACACTAATATACTTTACTTAACCATATCGTAGATACGTTTACAAAAAAATAGCACTGAGGAAAACGCAGAAATATGCATCACTATTTATATACATTTGCAGACAAATCCACGGCTTCAGACAGGGACACTCACATGTATATATATCTATATGTGTGTGTGTGTGTGTAGACATTTGTACACACACATACACACACACACATATATATATATATATATGTATATATATAAGAAGTAATTAAGATTCATTTGAATTAGGTATTTTAGTTAAAGCACTAAGTCAGTGCTGTATTATCCGTACAACTCAAAGTAAGGTGAATGAAATCAAAATAAGCAACAGGATTTCAAGTAGTAATGCAGTACGACTGTTTGAAGCGGTTCCATTTAATTGAACAATGCAATCATTACATCAATTAAATACAGTGCTATCTTCAGCTAGACAAAAAATATGGAAGTTCAACAGGCAGGATATATAAACCTAATAGTACGTCTTTATCTAGTAAGATTTGGCTATATAAAGAAAGCGGGACGGGATTTAACCTTAAATGGGATAAATAATTTCGAAATATAATAATAATAATAATAATAATAATAATAATAATAATAATAATAATAATAATAATAATAATAATAATAATAATAATAATAATAATAATAATATATATGTTTGATGCTGTCTTTTGCGTTGCAAATTAAGAGTTATCTAGTAAAATCTATCCTTTCAATTATTAATAAACATTTTAACAATAACAATAAATATCTTGAAATTATTAATATCAAAACTATTAAAATAGGGTATAGTTTAACCCAGAATATGGCTACTATTATTTATGCTATAAATAATAATAAATTTTACTTATTCTATATAAATAGAGGGGATTCTAGCAGGAATGTAAATATCTAATACTATTAACCCCACTATATATAACCCTAGTGTAAATATTAATGCCAATAACACATATTTACAGAGCAATATATCTACTCATAATATGGTCCATTTGCCTAAAATCCCTGAAGTCAATAATATACCTAAGAGCTCTGGTTGTAGAATTAAAAGTAACTACCTACTTAGAAATGCATGTCAGCGTAAAAGCCTAGTATATCAATGTACAGTAACGGCACAGGGGAATGAAGAGTTGTTATCTAGGTTCGGCACAGAATGAAATTAAGAAACGTTTGACCTCTCACATCTATTGTTTCAGAAATAGATGTAGACCTGGTTCCATTGGTTTGAGTAAATTTATTTGAAAGCTAAAAGATAAGAATATACAGTATGATCTAAAATGGGAAATACTAACTTCCGCACGCTCTTATCAAATAGATATGAGTAAATGTCACTTATGCGTAAGTGAAAAAGTCTTTATTCTCTCGGCAAGAATAACCTATTCTTAACCTTCGGGATGAACGCAACGTCTTTCGTATTCATAGGACTTAATTTTTCTTCTCAAAATACTGATATAATATTATTTAATTGTTTACTTATTTTATTCCTTGTATTTGCATTCATGTATACCTTATATATTAACTTATTTGTCACTTTCCCATAAACTATACTGAATTTTAACTAAATTTTAAGATCAACTCATTTTATATAACTTTTACAGGTGTTTATGTATGTATATATATATATATATATATATATATATAT
>NC_069001.1:21681799-21685485 GCF_001194135.2 Octopus bimaculoides | reverse complement strand
CACGAGAAGTTGTTTAGGCGGGCTATTTAAGCTAGTCGTGTGCATAGGTGCATATATACGTATGTATACGTCCGTATATGTAAGTATACTGTTTATATACATGTATTTGTATGTATGTACTTGAGTATATTTCACTGATGAAGGCAGAGCATTTATGCAAAGACAGAAATCCAGGATTTGAAATTATCTTATTATTTTTACTGGTTTATTTGGTCTTCGTCTTCGCTAATCGTGCCTTGCGGACATTTATTGTGGTTTTGGAGTCAGGATTTGACTGCTATTTTTTCAGCGTGGTGGTATCTCTTGATACCCTGTATTATAATTTTAAATAATTATATTTATATATATATATGCATGTGTGTGTGTATGGATTTATTGGTCTCCCTTTTCTGTTTCTTGTTAATATTAACGTAATTATTTACCTGTAATAAGTTCTTAATTCAGAATATATAGTTTTAATTTATCAGATATATGTTCTTAATTCTACATATGTTATGTAAAATACTCTTTGGTTTTAACCAGGTTTAATCCTTTATTATTCATCCCTTATCTTAATCTGCATTGATAATAGTTTTATTTAACATGCTTTCTCTTTATTTCTCTTATATTATATTATATACCATATTATACCATACATTTATCCCTCTAACGCATTATTAGTACATCCTTTCAATAGCATATTAATTCTTCGTTAAGTTTAAGGTTAATTATTTTATTTTATTTTATCTTATTTAATTTTATTTTATTTAACTTATTCTTTCATCTTTTATAATCTTTGTTTAAAATTACATTTTGCATGTAAGTTGATAAGCCTATTTCTCAATTAGTTTTATTATTTTATATATAATAACTAGTATATAATACGTCCACTTATATACAAACTACCTAGTTATGCTTATATGTGTATATAACGACTAGTATATAATACATCTACTTTTATACCAACTAAGCTTTGACTACATTTTCAGATATGCTCCCGTTGAAATTTGCTCCTGCTTTGCTGTCTTTCTACTTATATATATATATATATATATATATATATATATATTCCCTACATTCCTGCTATACAGGAAAGTATTTCATGTAATTCTTTAACATTGATTATATTTTATTTTATTTTCAATTTATTTATATATAAGTATTTCCTCTTACATAATGTTTATTTTCTTAATAATTCCTTCATCCCCTTAAGCATGTTTCATAACACATTTACTTTCGGTTTCTCTAACAGAACGCTGTATGTCTGAAATTTTTTTTATTTGTTTCCGATCTAATACTTTATTATTGTTGTTATTTTCCCTTAAAGGCTTGAAATAAATTTTGTTAAGGGATGTAAGGACATATTATGTACTTTGATATTTTTTCTCTTTCCATCTTATTCTAGACTTGCTATTTATTATTAAAATTAAATTTCATTTCATTATTATTATGAACATAATAACATAGGCGCAGGAGTGGTAAGTAGCTTGCCTACCAAGTTTGTGTTGGCATTCTACTTCCGGTTACCATTAAAGATAGACGTGCAGTTCATAGCTCCGTCTAAGAAACAGAGGACACCGTCAGGGTAAGCGAGTTTTTTTGTGAGCTGGGTAGAAGTATTGTGTTTTTATTTTTACAGTATATTCTGCCCAGCTCTGGGGTATTTCGCTTGCACTTGGTGGTGTCGAAAATTTGAATATTTGAGAAAATTTGATTGAATTGTTGCCTGTTCCAGGCATAGTGTGTGACTGGCTGCTGGTGAGCGTTTCTATGAAATAACCAAGTTCAGCAAGCAGAAACCATTTAAAGATTTTTTTTCTCACTTCGGTCGCTGGATTACAGACCAGGACTATTGTGTGTTTATTTGACTGCAACGGAATACCAGTTCAAGCCAGTTCAGGAGTACGGTGTAGCCCATTTTGTTCCTGCCGAGGATTCTGTGTTTTTCCTTTTTTTAAAAACAATTCTTTCTTTACTTTTTACTTGAATTGATTTCTTGTTTTTCTCTTCCTCCTTTTTTTAAACTGGTTCTGTTTCGTTTACTGAACTATCTCTTTTTCTCTGAACTGTCATCATTTTGGGACTTTTTTGTGAGCAATTATTTCCTATTTGAACATTTTGTTATGGCAGGAAAAAAGTTAAAAGAGAAGACTACTGCTTTGGAGTGGGAGATTGTCCCACCCAAGCAGTGGCTTGAAGATCTGGAGAAGAAGACGGTGGTATTATAGACCTATTCTAGGTCACGTGACGCTATCGCCCTCTTCGATAGGGATATTATTGATAAAGAGCTGGCAAAATATTTGCCAGCTAAAAATTATTTTGTGTCCAGGAGTGTTAAATATGCAACGGTGTGGTTTCTTTTTGACACCCTGTGGAAGCTTGCATTGCTACAAGCCAGCCCCTAGAAGGGAAATTAATATTGTTCCTTCCCACATATTGTGGGAGGAAGGTGATAAGAGCCTGGGTATAAGTCCCCATAACGTAGCGGTTCGGCAAAAGACCAATAGAATAAGTACTAGACTTACAAAGAATAAGTCCTGGGGTCGATTTGCTCGACTAAAGGCGGTGCTCCATCATGGCCGCAGTCAAATGACTGAAACAAGTAAAAGAGTAGAGATTAAAATGTATTATATTTAGAAATTATTTATCCCTTTCTGATAACTTCAGTTAATATATACTTGCAACTGTTTGCTTCTACTTGACTTAAATTTTATAACTTTTAATTTTTTGTATTACAGTATTATAGAGAAGTATATCATATGGCATTATTATATATTTATACATACCTGCGTTTTTCTTCTTTTTTCTTTTCCTTTTTTTTTCTTCTTCATAATACCCTATTATATTATTATTATTCTCTTGTTTTCTTTCTTTAAGACACAAAATGTAGACTACTTTCTCCCCATTATGTTGAATTGAGGCTTTCTATAACTACCTCATTTTCTATATATGTTATCAGTTAAAGATTTATAGCTGTTATCTGAACATATACTTCCAACCGGCATATCTTTACTAGCTCTGAAGAGATTCATCTTATAATGATTTTAATTTTACAAATTAATTTTCGAAAGATTACTAAATCGAAACAGCTGTCAGTGATGTCATATTTTATAATTAATAAATATTATTTTATTAGTTGCCTGTCTATTTTCTCCTTATTCCTCACACACACACACGCACACACACACACACACACATATATATATATATATATATATATATATATGTATGTATGTATTTATGTATGTATGTATGTATGTATATATACGCGTTTACATATTCAAAAATATTCATATATGCAAACATACGCATATGTGTGTATATATGTGTATGTGTGTTTGAGTGTGTATGTTTGCATGTATACATATATACACACACACATATGTATGTATGTATTTATATACGTGTATGTATATATATACCTGTGTATATGTTTGCGTGTGTGTATGTGTATGTGTGTGTGTGAGTGAGTGAAGCAAACTAGCTCGAAACTCAGTCAGTCTCGTGACCCCGCTGGACGATGGTGGGGCTTCGCTCCCCTGCTGGCAATATATATAAGTACAGGGTGCAGTGCTTCACTGATAACGAGCTGTAACATGATGTGGCGATTAACTTTATTTGTTAGTATTGTTACTACTCACATTTCTTTTTAAGACTTTACAACTACCTGCTATGTTGATATATATATATATATATATATATATATA
>NC_069001.1:21677231-21681229 GCF_001194135.2 Octopus bimaculoides | reverse complement strand
TGTGTGTGTGTGTGTGTGTGTGTGTGTGTGTGTGTGTGTGTGTGTGTGTGTGTGTGTGTGTGTGTGTGTGTATATATACATACATACATGTATGTATGTATGTATGTATGTGTATGTATGTATGGCTACTTAACGGAATAGTAAATTAACTTTAGTATAAATTTGAGGAATAAAAATTTCATTTGATTATTTATGTATGAAGTATGACTAGGGTTTCGTTAATTTGTATAATATTCTAAACTAAAAACAGCTGTCTGTAAGTGCTTTATTAATTATTTTATCATTAGTTTTAAGTAGTTGATGGGTTATATAATTGAAATTTTTATACACGCCGTATGTAAAAGAAAATCATTTTATGTTTACTGAAATCAACAGTAACCTTTACATTTGCACAGTACTTCCATGTATTTAATGGCTGATTTTGTTGTTGATAACGTGAATAATTTTGCAGTATAAGCCCAAGATGGTGTTAAGTGGTTTGTTACTTGCTTTTATCATTAGTTTTATATAGTCTGACAGTTTATAAAATTTTGAATTGTTGAAGTCTTTATGAATGCTTTAAAATTACTTTCGTTCTTTCAATTTAGAAAGACATTTTCCACTAGTAGTAATTTTCTCGCTTCCATTGTAAAAAGCCTTGGTTACATTTATACCTTGTGGTGGTGGCTGCTATATTCAACGGAATATTAATCCTTCGACATTAACCTCTAAACATATTCTGCTAATATATTGTAATTCTTAATCCTTACCAAAAGTAGGCCTACATAGATTATAGCTTTTTAAAAGTATAAGATGTGGAGCCGACATAATACCTGTTCAAAACAAGCGAATGGTTAATAAAATATCACTCTAACGTGAACCTATTCTGGGACGTCTCTGAGAGTCCTGTGTAATATTTATTATCCCTGATGCTAGTCACCATTTAATCATCTATTATTTTTTTAATGTTCACGATATTACTACAATCACGAATGAGATTTTTGGCCCTTATTAATATCATTTGAATTGTTACTTTGACTGAGGTTTTGTAGTTTCTCGTAGTAGAATTTCAAATTGATGTTAAATGGTTTGGTTTTATGAGTGAATTTTAATTATTCAACTCTTTATGTTGTGAATGGTTACAATACATTGTCCTAAGCTAGAACTAGCTTACTCTGTACATCTACTCTTAGAATGAATACTAAACCATCATTTCTACGTTTATTCATAGGACTTTCGAGCATCGACTGCGCAGGAGGATTTATATTTATGACCACGTGTTAGATGGATGGATAAAAATTGTTTGAATTTTGATTGGAATCAAGATACCCCTCAGTGTTACTGGTAATTTGAGATAGATTAGAGTATTAAATCTTATCAGATAGGTTGTATATATTTATGTACACGCACACACAAACATACACGCGCACACACACATCTATAAATATTAGCAACAGAGGCAGTATTATTACCGATAGACGCTAATAATGCTTGAGAAAGCAGCTACTCATCAACCCGCCAGCATTATATAGAAGAACAGTGCCAGATCAGGAGCTGATGTCGCAATTAGCCAGGAAGCTTTTTAAAATATATATATTAGCGACAGAGGCAGTATTGACAAGACCAAGGAAGGTTGAGGTCACCTAATCTGGTGGTCTCGGTGTTAGAGGTGGTGGATATTTATTTCCCCATTAGCGATATAGGCAAAAGTGCATCTTGCACCAAAAGCCAATTTAAGTGTCTCTCCCATGGTATCTAATGCACTATAGTTTGTTCTAAAGGAACATCGTATATATGTGCTTGTAAGTGTGCGCATGTATATATTATTCTGTTTGTATGCAAATTTATATGTATACACCTATGTGTTTCTTGATATATGTACTTTCAGAAATATTTAAAAGTGTTAGGATGAGTGTATATCCTTAATAATTTAAATAAATTAAAAAGTATACCCATATTTGAATCGTAGGTTAAGCAGATAGATCATTATACCTCTACTTGGATTTGATAACTGAAGCGTAGATACAAAAATAGACTCGGTCATAAATATCAAGAGACCAGGAAGAAACGTTAATACTTGTATTCTAATACAATTATACTCGTATGCTACATGATCCTACCAAGACATAACTTAACACCCTTTACAATATATTTATGTGCGTTTGTGTATGTATGGGTGCATATATTTCTCTGTGAGACTTTTTCTTCTCCCTTGTTATAGACAGAACAGGGAGCTGAAACACATGATGAAGTGAGACAGAGAGTCCTTTCGCGAAACGGATGGCTTATATATACGCCCCAGTATCCTGGAAACCGGCCCTATCAATCTATTGCACGGGAAGAACCTTTGCTCTTTTTTATATGTATATATATATATATATATATATATATATATATATATATGTATGTATGTATATATATATGTGTATGTATATGTATGTATATGTATGTATATATATGTATGTAGCACTGTTAGTTACACATAATTTTTAGATAAATGATCAATTCTCTAATTTGAATATTCGTTATTATTAAATCATATTCTTTTACAAATTATGAAACTCAAAAATGGAGAATATTTTAGTGTCCACATTTAAGATTATACTGACTTTTAATTTTTCCATTCTTAATGCAATTTTCAATGAAATTGTATAGTTAGTTAAATGTCTCCTAATCAAATAACTCCACATTTAACCATATGTACGTAAAAGATCATCACACAAAATACGTGTCATCTATAGTTCAATATGTCTTATTCTCGTTACTCATAAATAGATTAAATAATTTATAAAATTAATTAAGGAAGCCATGTCTAGATTTTGCCGTGAAAAATAATGCTAAATTTGGATTTCCTATTGTGATAACATATTCTCTCGATATATTGCAAAGCAATCCATACAGCAGATATATATTGCTAAAGTTAAACACTTCAAGTATTGGTAGTTTAATAAAATATTGCTTAAGAAGAAACAATGGGAGAAATGTCAAGTACTTTATGATAATTATTGTATAAATTTGCCGAGACATCCGATTCTCTTAAATATAGATTCACTTGCAAGCTTTCTATTTTCCTTTCCTTTAGAAATATATCATTTACTTCATCTTCAAACACTATGTGAATACAGTGTTAACACAGTTCTATATTTAAGAGATGAGGAATTATTTACATTATTTACATTTGACGGATATTCGTCCTCATCTTGTTTGTTGTTAACACAATGTTTCGGCTGATATACCTTGTTTTTAAATCCCAACCTGAGAACTTCTTTTCATTTGTGCTCCACTTTATTCTCCTTTTATTTGATAATCTATATATGTACCAGCAGCTCCTGTCTTTCTTCTTTCGAATTATTACCTTTCCTCAATTTGTCATTCTCCTACTAGCAACTCTGAGACTTATCATTTTACGTAGTCCGAGTAAAATTAGGGTCTGGGAGAAGATCTAACGCTAATTAATTTATCACCATCAACTGGAACTTAACTGTCGCCTCCGAACGGATTTAATTCTAAAGAGTTGTAGATTATATGCATAAAATCTTATACATAAAACAAAGATAAATATAAATATAAATTAACAATTCACCATTTCTTTTCTCTTGACACCCCTCCCTATTATTTCCCTCTGCTACTCTCTACATTATTGTATGCTTTAGATTTTTTTCCATAAATTCGTTTTGCCACTTACATAGCAAAGAGAGACAATGTGTTTTGTTGTCTTGTACTGATGCAAATTGTGCTTTAAAAAATGGTTTATCCCTTATATTCGAAACCTATATGATCGACTGCGCCTGAGGAGGGCGGTGTTTTTTTAATTAATGTAATGTCTTCATTGGACGATTAAATGGAGCTGCTTGAATCGGCTGTAATGCATTAATACCTGGACATCCTTGTCACTTATTTGCTTTTTATTCACCTAACTTCGAGCTGCGCGGATTATACCGAACTGGCTTGGTGTCCAAATTTAAGTACATAATTCATCTGAATCATAATTATTTAATTATATATATATATATATATAT
>NC_069001.1:21662447-21676924 GCF_001194135.2 Octopus bimaculoides | reverse complement strand
CACACGCACACGCACACGCACACGCACACATATATATATATATATATATATATATATACATATACAATCTGCGGAATTAATATCCCCGTAAGGAATTATTAAAACCTATCTAGATGCCAACTAGGTTTAACCAAAGCTATTGATAGAAAGTTCCACAATGTATGTATAAGCAGTCTCATAAATTAAAAAGTGAATAAAAGAAAATGGAGAAGAAAAAATATAATAGATGTTTAGTTCATTTTATTTGTATCGCAAAGGAAAAGTAATGCAAATTAAAAGATTACTTTGACATACTTATGGGATCTACTGATTCAGTTCACGTCACTGATATTGTAGAATTGTAGAAATTTATATTCTGTATAAGTTCAATAATGAATTTCCGGAAAAAGCCGAAGGGTTATATAGTTGCGATGCATTATTTATAATTAAATCTACTAGTAACAGATAATTAGAAAATTATACGAAAAAATTTCATAGATTTTTTAATAGGTTTGGCCTGAAAATTTCTGCAGCAAATGAGCATAGTTCCGTAATTTTTTTAGATGCCAACTTTAACCTGCTCACAGGAAACTAAGCATCATACCACAAACCTAATTCAAGGCTAACATATACTAATTATGATAGTAATCATCTCCAAATAATTACTAAATGTGTAGTTAAAAATATACAACGTGGAATGACTTACCTCTCATCTCACAAAGAAATCGTTAATATTGATAAGTACTATTATAACTCAGCATTGGCTAAGGCAGTGTATACACAAATAATTAAATTTGAAAATAATGACAACATAAATGATAAATTGTCTATAGATAAAGTTGAACCTATGCGTCGAATTTATAAACATAACAATACAAATAAAAACAATCATTCAAATAGTCATTAGAAGAAGAAGAAGAAGAAGAAGAAGAAGAAGAAGAAGAAGAAGAAGAAGAAGAAGAAGAAGAAGAAGAAGAAGAAGATAATATTACAACGGTCATAAAATGTTGCAATGCATCTCCAATAATATCAGTCCATTTCATTCTTAACATATCATCTCAAGAACTGGCCCTCCTCCTCAGGGTCAGAAAATACTTTAGCCTCAAACAGTCCTGATGTATTGTTCTGTCTAAGTGTCCGGTAATTCGCCCGAAATGAAGAAACATGCTATATTTTGTCAAGCGCCAAATTTTCTGCGTACTCAGAAGTTGTTTATAATATTCTTGTCATTGACAGCTCTTGCAAGCGACTCAGGAGCCTCCAAACGCATGTTTTGTATTTGAAACGTAATTTTGTTGCCCTACTGTCGTTCAATATAACTATTATTACGTTAATACTAATATCTATCTGTGCGCGTGTGTATAAGTGTGTGTCTGTCTGTGACCGTCTTTGTGTGTGTGTGTATGTCTGTGACCGTGTCTGTGTGTATGCGCGTTAGTGCGTGTGTATGTGTGCGTAAGTGTGTGCATGTATGACTTTGTGTATGTGTATGTATCTTTACACTTATGATTGTAATGGTTCCAGGCATGACATTCACTTTTTTTTTCTCTATATATGTAGAATTATATAGCTTCACCGCTTTTTATGAGACTATGGCGTCATACATTTCAACAATCGCCCTAACCACATAACCCAGAGTCCCTGATTCAGTCCCACTGCGCGCTGATGCCTTGGAGCAAATACCTTCTACAATATCTTGTGAGTTGATTTGGTAGACGGACACCAAAAAAAGCCTGCCGTACTTACATATATATATGTGTGTATGTATGTGTGTGTTTGTGAGTATTGAGTACACGTATATGTACCTTTGTGTGTCTTTGTGTTTATGTTTCTCCCCCACCATTACTTGACAGCAGATGCTTTGTTTATGTCCCAATCGCGTAATTTAGCAGTTCGGCAAATAGTTTCCGATAAAAAAGTTCTGCGGTTGATTTGTTCGACTAAACTGTGCAGCACCATAGCTGCAGTCTGATAACTAAAACAAGTAAAAGAATAAAACAATATAAGAACATTAGTTACATTGTGTTGGACCAATTAAGCGTGTGTGATATTACAGCAGGCTTAGTTTAATGACTCTAATATTAATTTCAAATTTTTGGCACAAGGCCAGCAATTTTAGTGAGGTGCTAAGTCGATTAGATCGACCCCCAGTATTCAGATGGTACTTATTTTATCGACCCCGAAAGGATGAACTACAAAGCCGGCCTCGTATAGCGTGGTGAGCTGGTAGAATCGGTAGCACGCCAGACAGAATGCTTCGCGACATTTCGTCCGTTTTTCAAATTCCGCTCAAGTCAAGTTTTCATCATTTCGTGATCTATAGAATAAATGCCAGTTGTAATCAACTTATCTCACTTCCCTGGAATTGCTGGTGTTGTGCCAAAATTTGAAATCAATATTAAGGAAAGGATTAGCAAGGTATGAAATCATCGTTTATAAAATGACATTCGTGACGTAGATGGTATTAATGTATTCCCCGCTTACATGGTTTATTGAGGCACAGCTTGTTACATGTCATCTGAATATATAGCAATGAATTACTAGAATTCGTTCTATAAAATTAGTTTTTCATTACACAACAGTAGTTAACACACAGTATTAGAATAATATTTATAGCAATGCACGATAGTTGAAAGTGTTGATACCAAAGAAGCAAGATACCAGAAATTGGAAAATAAAAATTGTATTTCCTCTACAGGCAATCTGGCATTCGAACCTGGTTACACAAAATTTGAGACTTAGTGCAAACACGAAATTTGATTAAAAACTGCTCAGAAAATAGAACGAAACGGAATTCTTTATTTTATTTATTTATTTTTTTTTTTTTGCAGTTACATTTAAGTAAAGTATTCAACTTTATTCCAAATTTGTGTCTATTTTATTTGATTTTTATTTCAGAAGGCTATTTTACTATTTAACTATTTCAAAGTTTCTTCTCTTTAAGCGTGTAGTTTTAGATCTCTACAATCATTTAGCCATTATTCTTACTCTTCAGTCACATTTACATTATCAGTGTTTCCCCGTCTTTTTGTATGTGCGTTTGCATTAAGATTATATTGAATTTGTTCGATTGTTCACCGATCCTTGATGTTACTATTCGACATCTTATCGCTGCCAGCAAGAACTCAGCTAATCTAATATTTTTCTCGCCATTAGATTACTAAAAATGTAGAATTGCTTAAAAACAAAATGAAACAGAGCCAAGTGTTGAAGTAAAGAAATAAAAAAAAGGTGAATAATATAAAACGAGTAAAGAATTCAGTCATTAAGCAGCCAGTAAATTTGCTACTTAGCTTTAGTCTCCGTCTTTTATTCATTTTCTGAGGTTTACCTGTAAATAGTTACTACTAGAGTCAGAAGAGAAAGTAAGATACAAGAACTATGAGACAAGAACATTGTGGTACGTCCACTTTCTACATGATATAACTTGCCCTGTACACATACACGCACTCACTCATGCACAAACATCTATATATTTATAAATGTGAATTGCATTTCTACAGATTCATGTAACTAAGATTTACTAAAGTGGCACCATGTGATATAGCTTTTGAAAGAGCATAAATTTGATGGGATATACACTCTAGCGTATGATTGTTTGCTGATTTATCAAACCTGTCAATGAGGAACAAAAAACGAGATGTGCGGTGATTGTATTCTTATAGTCAACACTTTTACCCATCTCATCAGTATTGAGTGCTCTACAATAAATTCTTTCATAGAATGCTACAAAGTTTAGAGGGATGAGCAGAAAATGGGATCGACTTAAGTTAATACTCGATAGAAATTAGAATCAAATTCAAACAAATGTTTTGTCTTGTCTTAGATCTTAGATCATAGATACGGGTCAAAATATAGTGTATACTCTTTGGTTCAATGATCTTCTATTTGTAGTATTATTTGATATGATTTATAAAATAATCGAAATATACTAAACTGGTTATTAACAATAACACCAAAGGCTATATTTTTATTATTCAAAAGAAATAGTTATTTAGTGTTTCTTAATAATGTTGTGTACCGATACGTAAATTTTATTGAATAATATCAATAGTATCAACACTGCCAATTCAGTTACTACCTGATTAGTATTGGTGAAAACTGTTCGCTCTATAGTCCTCTGTTACAAGATACATACCAATTGCTGTGTTTCGTTTACTGATTTTGCTTTTAAAATTTATAATGTTCCTGTTACACTACAAAAGAAGACTATTTAAATTGGTTTAAAGTTCTTTATCCAGAATATATAGCTTAGAAATATTTAAAACTTCCCATTTCTAAATTTCCAACTTTGTACTAGAATCAAAATTGCACTCATATATTAAAACTAAATGGTTTTAGAACCCAGACAGTTGAAAGCGAAAGTAGACGGAAGTCTTAGAAACTGAACGAATATATAAAATGAAAGAATTTTGTTTTGCATTAAGGTAATTGTTAATTGACTAAGGCTCTGAAATAGTATAAATTTTGGTTATCATGTTTATAACAGAGCTCAAAACGCAAAGCAAGCCTTTGAATTTCATATACTTTACTACAACAGCCACCATATCAACTGATACTACTTCTGTTGTTACTGAAACAACTACTACTACCTGCTAATAATCTTAGACTTTCTCCTCACCCTGTTAATATAGTATAATATTTTGCTCTGGCAGTAATGATATCAAATACTGTTGGATCAGACTTCCTGTAGGGGAGAGACTGGAGAAATCTTTCCCCGTATTGTTCACGGAACATTTTAAATGTAGGAAAAACTGCAAATTGAAATAACTGCAATTTGACATTACATCTAGGCTAGCTTAGATATTGGGAATTTTAAAAATGTATAGTGATGAACGCTGCATGATCATAGAACCCCATGGCTACTGATAGGCTCTTGGCTGGATTTACATGAAAACCAACTTACCTAATGTTATGCATATACCTGCGCTATGGATATTATGCAGAAATTGTGAGGGCAAAGAACATGGAAAATAAATTGCATCATCTGTGAAATCATCAACATGTCGATAATGACAAACATTATTGCATGTTATTCCTCTAGAAAATCCTGAATGGAGCTGTTAATATCTTGAGGATTATTTTTGGCTATCAAACCTCTCAAAGAACTTAGTTATAAGATATATTTGAGAAAAATTCTGCAGGACCCAACAGATCCTTAAAATAAATTAAGTTGAAATGCAATTATAGAAGTCGGAAGCGGATTTGCAACATCACTATGTTGAACCTAGTATAACAAAGGATAAGCTCTGCTGCAAGTCAGTGTTAGAGAGAGGTAAGATAAGATTTAACGCTGCTTAAATCTGGATGTTCTATAAGAGAAAACTATACTGCAGTAGTTACCTCGAGAGAATTTTTTATATTGGCTCTTTGGTGCAACATGCACTTTTGTTTATGTCACTATGGGAGAGATAAATTCCCGCTACTTCCAGCGCGGAGACCACCAGATCACATGATTTTGGTCTGTTTAGCTTTGTCAACGATGGACGATCGACCGCTAGAGGCAACAGCGATTTATCTGCTTGCCAATGACACGTAGACTGGCACTGTCAGGACAGGCACTGGTGTTCCGATTAGCCAGCTAGCTTGTTAAAAAATATAAGTTAGTAAGAGAGGTAATATTAAAACTGACTTTGTCGTTAACATATAAATTTAATCAGCGTTAGCATCGAATCTCCTTTCACACACAGTCTCTGTTTACACGTAGAATAGACCAATAACCACTAATTAAATGCTATATTCAGCAACCAGATTCAACAGCTTTACTTTAAAAAGGATATTTAGCAAGATGCTTGATATACAATGTTCTCAAAAGATTGGATTTTACATGAATGGCATAGAAGAAGCCTGATTTTCAGTAGACACAGCTGCTGAGAAATCCGCTAAGTGGCTTTGGATTAATTAGCTTGATTTATCGACAGTTGTACCTGTGGTGCATGACGGTGCATCAATGCGTCTGTATAATCAGATAGTCAAATATTTCTCATGTTGAAAGACATAAAACATCCGATTAACTCAGTTCCAACCATTGGTAATGCATCCTCGCTCCTTCACAAGATGTAGCATTTATAGTAAAGACTATTTGTCAATGTGGCAGTCCTGGATGGGACGATTGTTACTGTTTAGCCCCATGAAACGTCGTTATAAATGATGTTTCTTTTTTTTAGCTTTTATAGTATTATCCATAAATGAAACGATTTAACATGAAGGGTTTAAAATACACTTGACAATAAACTGCGAAGTAGTTCTCTGGCTCTCGTCACTAGCACTAAAATTATGTCCAAAATAGGAGATATTTTTAATGATAAGGCTATTTTAGCTCCAAAATATATGCCAACAGGTTATTCTAGCTCGAAAATATATGCCAAAATGTTATTCTAGACCCAAAATATCTGCCAGATATATGTGCCAGAATCTTAGACTTGCCGCGGTGGTTTCTGATCTCTGGTTTATTCTGATGTTCAAATACTTGTGAACCTTTAGCAGCTTACAATTTTGCAAGCATTTTGGCCTGGTCAACCATTCAATATAATGTTTGTTTACCATTTATTCTCTTTCATTCCTCTTTACGTTCTGAGTTCAAATTCCACCGAGGTCTATTTTTAAAGTCGATGAAATAAGTAGCAGTAGTGTACTGGAGTCGATATAATTGACTTACTCTTTCTCTCAAAACTCTTCAAGATTTGCGCCTATAATAGAAAAGCTTATATCACTAGTGTCGAATGCCATGAAATGTTAATTGTATCTGATCTTTCACTGTGAGTGGCGTTAAAAAAAGAAAACAAATATGAATAATCTGATTCTAGTGAATCATAAATATCCAAAGTTAGTTTTATCTTCTGTCTACTTAACGACACGAGAATTAGGGTAGGATGCGAGCAGCATGAACAGTTCTAAATTGAAAAATATTTAATCGAAACGTTATTAATCTAAAAGTTATTATTAAATGTAAGGACAATCGCTAGCACTCTGGGCAAAATGTTTAGTGGCATTTCGTCCGTCCTTACGTTCTGACCTCAAATTCCGCCGAGGTCGACTTTGCCTTTCATTCTTCCGGGGTCGATAAAAAAAGTACCAGTGAAACACTGAGGTCGATGTAATCGACTGTTTCTCTCCCCCAAAATTTGATGCCTTGTGCCTTTAGTAGAAAGGATTATTAAATGTAAGGCTAATGAATTGTTTTCAAAAACTGTGCAAGTTTTTATATTTCACATTGAAGTGGCTTATAGTCTGTGCACATCTTGGATTTAATACAGTCATTTCAAAATTTGGTAGTGTATATCTCTTCTATATTTGATATACTACACTCACACTCGAAGTCATCGAAGGTTTTTTAAAATTCTCATTAGGATAGCTTAAACTATATATCAATAATTTTAGTAGTTAAACTCACTGAATATGCCGATGCAAGATGTACCTATTCATTTTAGATTCAAACGTTGCCACAAGACAAGCAATTTCGAGGGCGGGACTAAGTCGATTCGATCATCGATTCCAGTGTTGAACTGTAATTCCAGAGTTGACCTGGAAAGGATGACATGCCAAGTCATTTGAACTTATAACGTAAAGTCGGAAGAAATTCCGCTGAGTGTTTTTTCCCGTCACCGTAACGATTCTACTAGCTCACCGCCTTCATATTAGAGAATATATGCTCCTGATGAAAATAAGGGACACATCTCTATACATTTTCAGGATTATTTTATTTTGATTCGATCTCCAAAGAATTTCCTTTCATACATCCATTCTTTAGATCACTGTTATTCTTCTAAAGTTGTGAGAGAGATGTAATTTATATGATTTTATTATATTTGATATAATCTAGTTCGTTGCTCACTGATATACAGATTGAATGGTAGCCTTCATTGAATTTGTTTGGTTCATTATGACTGTCAATTTGTTTTGTCATTTAACAAAACAGTTATTCAGTGTGTAAATTAAGTGCTTTGTTTAGATTAATAATTAATCATTAAACGCGAAAACGAGATAGTTAAACTATGTTTGGACGCAGATGCAAAATCATATAGTAAAGAAAACCAAAGGTGAGCTGTGTCAACTCAGAATCGAACGCATGGTTTTTTTTTAATTGTAGAAACATTGGAATGCATTGGCTTGAGCAGACGAAATGTAGAAATCATAGTCGTTGAGGTCAAATATATATATATGCTGATTTTTATAAGAAGCAATCCGTTATGAGACAACTTCTTTCTTTACGTTAATTCCTAGTCTGATAACATATCGTTAACTAAGCAGGTAATAAATTGCAGGTAAAAATTAAGCAGGTAAAATATTGTCTATTTTTCCGTGGCTGTTTTTATGTTATTAAAAATGGAACTAAAGACAAAGGCAACAATAACTGCAAAACGTTCTACGATATCAATAAAAACAAAGTTTTCAAAAATATATACTAAAAAATGAAAACCTAGAAGAAGAGTCGGATGTAAAAGAGCTGCAGAAACATTTTTTGTTTCGCAAATAAAACATAAATGTCACGAAAGAATATGTTTTTTAGTTCTATTTGTGTTTCTTATTCGGAAATTCTTAAATAGGAATTCTTGCAATTACCATTTTCTTTGCATTTCTTTTCATCTTTCTCTCAATGCCAGATGATTGTAAATGTTGAACAAGAAATTTCCATGGCAGTGAAAAGTATTTATTCTTTATTTATAGAAGTCTTTGTATTGTCCATTCTTTCTTACTATATATAAAAATAGCATTTATGTCCGTTAACATATGGAATAGTTTTAGCAGTGCTTGTATATGTGTGGCTATGTAAGTAGCGATAGATATATTTGTTTGAAAGTTTAGAAGAGAGAAGTACAAGTATCTTTCCATTTGACAGGCAATGGTCACAGTAAAGGAATTCAGATAAAGCGTTCACCATGCTCGTAGGTAGGGGTTACAATGATTAATGATAATTGTGGTCACTATGCTAATGAGGAGTGGTAATAATTTTCACATTTTCATATTTCACAATATGTGAAATTTCACTTAATGTGCATATTTCACTTAATGTGCAAAAGACCAATTCTTGTATAAATACCAGTTATTGATATCCTTAATATTTATGGATATAAGATTATTTTATTTCATATTATGAAGAGCTTAATGATTACAATGTTCAGTACTTCAATCGCAGTCAACAGCAATATAAACTTCACTGTTTTGATATAAGTATTTTGTTCTCACAAGGAATCTATATCCGTAACTGTGTTAGTTTTTTTTTATTTAAGAGGAAATCATAAGTAAATATTATCTGTTGTTCTAGTCTTCATAACTCTGCTAAAGAAGAATATTTTATAATGACGATTTAGCTTTTCGCATGTCACAAGGGACTTCAATACGAAACTAGGTTTAGATAATGTTATAAGTACTTTTAATGGAATGATTGAAGCCTTGTCTTATTCAAATTAAATATAAATTTCTTATTAACAACACAATTTTTGTAATGCTAAGTAGTTTGCTTTGAACTTTTAAGCGTGATCATTCTAAAATCCATTAGACTTTGAGAAGGAAAATGTAACGAATTGTTTCTATTCTCTTCAGTTGGACCAGTTCAAAATATTGTTTCAACTTAATTTGCACACTCTACAGCGTTGTATTATGAGAATGAAATTAGAATATCTCTTCTGAATATGCAAATAATATCTATAACAGATTCAAAGTGCTCTCTTCTACATAAAGCACAATTGCATTCAAGTTTTGGTACAATATCAGCAATTTTTCGAGGAAGAATAGGTTGATTTGGTCAACCCCAGTACTCAACTGGTACTTTATTTCATCGACCCCCATAAAGGATGAAAAAGTACTCAACTAGTACTTTATTTCATCGACCCCCATAAAGGATGAAAAGCAAACTCGATCTCGACAGACTTTGAACTCAGAACGTAAAGATGGGCAAAATGCCGCTAAGCATTTTGCCCGGCATGCTAACGATTCTGCTAGTTCGCTGTCTTAACATAAATCACAGTTACGTGACACTCAGAAGAAGACGAAACTTATAAACTGGTTACTCGAAAATTTCTCAGTATATCAGAATACAAATCAGAAACATGATATATAAAGAATCAGCTGTATGTTACTCAGAAGGTGAAATGAGGCTGTTGCAATATAAGGGTATGAAGAATAACTTTTAATGATTCTCTGTTTTCAAGGACGAAACCGACTCAGATGCTTAAAATTCAAACGACGATCATAACAACAAAAAAGAATAGATATCAAAAATAATTTCGAAACTGACGCAGATTATCTAAATAGAGAAATTAAAGAGACAGTAGTAAAATACGTAAGTTAGAAGCTGCATGGGCTACCACTGGTTAAGCGAATTCGATATTAATTATTGAAGATATTAATCACAATAGTTGGTTAATATCAAAATTTGTTTTGAGAGAGTCGGTTTCGTCCTTGAAAACAGAGAATTATTAAAAGTTATTCTTTATAACCTTCATATTGCAACAGCATCATTTTACCTTCTGTAAACTTTAAAATATCTTGAATTCCCTTAAAATAAACAGTTTTTCGAATCAGATATTATATTTACAAATATATGGAAATATCATGATATTTGATAATCTGCATTTCTTGGTATCAGTAATTGCGTTTGGGGGTGGTAACTTTTTGTAAAAGTTACAAATAATTCTATTTATAATGCAAAACGTCTATTTAACAACTAAATATTGTGGGATATTTTGCTGCCTTTTGCAGCTAGGATATACAAGTTAAACTGCCGTCATCTCTTTCTCACTAGAGAATCGATTCTAAGGAAATGTCAGTTGCTGTGCTTGATTATCAAACATGGAGCAGACAATAATTTCTCTCCACCAACTATCCATGCAAAAGACTGGCCCTTCACTTCATAGCCAAAAGATAGAGCTCAACAATTGTTGATATCCTAACAATCGAACAGAAGCACATCTGGGGGCACCGCTGCTGTTATGAATGCATGCCTTCAACGAGGGTTTTCTACAATCCTTAAGTCGTAGTCTCGGTTTCTTCAGAGGACGCCTTCCACAAACCAGTTCGCCATATAGTATTTACTTAGAGATACTCTGATATTTCATCCATACAAGTTATCCATTCCAGCGCAAACAAGCTGTATACAATCGCCTTAATGCACTGGATGTCAGCTCCCCTTAAATGTGTTGTTGTGGAGTTGCGTATTGGGATAGTACTTTCAAGAGCATAAAGATCTTTTAACTTTACTTTATTTCCAAGTGTGCATGCCTTATCACGTAATGCATTTATAATATGTCATAGTTTTAGTAGCAAAACAATATCATATACTATATATCCCGCACACATTAAAACAAAATACTAATAGATCTGATTTGCAATATTGTTAACGACATATTAAATATTTGTTGCAACTTGTAAATCGGTTATTGTTTCGGTTAAAAGCAATAGTGTACTAAGAAATCACGGATACACCTGAAATTGAATACACAACTGAAAATCTCACAGACTATCGGGAAAAGAGACAGGAAATGCTTTTGTTTCAAAGTATTTTTGTCAGAACTAATGAAATTCATTCCAACATAGTCCAACATTTACAAAGCA
The DNA here is from genome assembly GCF_001194135.2 of Octopus bimaculoides. NCBI lineage: Eukaryota > Metazoa > Mollusca > Cephalopoda > Octopoda > Octopodidae > Octopus > Octopus bimaculoides. The sequence continues at coordinate 21,665,392 of NC_069001.1, read as the reverse complement.
GACAAATTACTCCCTGCATACATTCTTAATATATATCAAATACTGTCCTTATGTTCTGAGTTACAATTCCACCGGCATCGACTTTGCCTTTCATCCTTTCGGGGTCGAGAAAAATGAGTACCGCTTGAACACTGGGTCGATGTTACCAACTAACACCCCACCCCACACCCGAAATTCTCGACCTTGTGCCAATATTTAGAACTAATATATATCAAATATCACAAACACCTGAAGTGGAAATTTTCATGATGTGAATATCCTTATATAATTATCATCTGAACTGTTTTTCCACTGCTTGTAACAACTTTGGTCACACGATCAGTACTGAGAAGACAAAGCTCATGCACGAAACTGCCCACAAAAGCAGTATGTGGTGCCAGCAATCACTGTCGAAGAGGAAACCCTAAAAGCTAGTGATAAGTTCACGTACACTGGCAGCACACTCTCCAGATCTGTGAACATTGACGACGAAGTCGACACACGTCGCAAAGGGAAGCTACGTGAATCATTATGGGAGAGGAGAGGCATTATGCTGGTCACCAATCATATTATCTACTAACAAGAAGGTATATGTTACACTGATAATAATGTACTAAACATACATGTCTTAACAAGCTATTTTATTGACTGAGACAAGTATTGAAATCAGGATGTCATAAAACAATCACCAGGAAATACTTGCTTGGTTACAGTCAGTAACAGACATACGTAATAGTTAGGAAGAAATCCAATTTTGTAGATAAAACATTAAATTTCTATTGTGGCCATGAATTGAAACACCAGAGTTTTCTTAATATCCAATTAAAGTGATACCGACATTCTTTTCTACTCTAAGCACAAGGCCCGAAATTTTGGTGGAGGTGGGGGCCAGTCGATTAGATCGAACCCAGTGTGTAACTGGTACTTAATTTATCGACCCCGAAAGGATGAAAGGCAAAGTCGACCTTGGCGGAATTTGAACTCAAAACGTAAAGACAGATGAAAAACTGTCAAGAATTTCGCCCGACGTGCAAACGTTTCTTATTTCTTTATTGCCCACAAGGGGCTAAACATAGAGGGGACAAACAAGGACAGGTAAAGGGGTTAAGTCGATTACATCGATCCCAGACGAAATTCCGCTAAGCATTTCGCCCGGCGTGCTAACGTTTCTGCCAGCTCGCCGCCTTTGATACCGATATTCACCAATGAAAATAATAGTCTCAGACATACCTTAGTAGTACTGAATAAGATATAGAGTTGATAAATATAATATAGACAATATGAACAGAAATGAAATATTTTCCAGGTACTGACAAAATTAGAATTGTCCATGGCAGCTGAGCTGATATGATTGCAGACAGGCCAGTCATGTAGCAACTAGTAAAATATAGAAGGCACAATCTACCTTCGCATGGTCGCTACAGAAGAGCATCAAGCTGCAGTCAAGAATAAGATAAATTTAGCTGCGTTTGAACGGAAATAGGGAAGATCCACAGAAGGAAGCGTTGGCTTTGGTTGATTAAATACATAACTATTTTAAACTATTTGTTCTTTATTTTAACTCTACACAGACACAAATACACATACCGACATATATACATGAAGATTACCATGTAATCTTACTTTTATATTGTTGCTTTCTATATTTATATCTGTGTGTTGTGGTGCATGGGTTTTGGGAAGTATATAATTCTATTAATATATATGCGTATAATTTAATAAAGACGAACAGTAAAGAGGCTGGAAAATAAATGTAGTTAATATATAATGCGTATATGTTCGCACCACTTAAACGGTCGCCTTTGGACGATGGTAACCTCATAGAGTAATTTCGTGACACCTAGCAACTATTATCGATGGTTGTGTTCATTGACGCATTCACAAAACCTCACATACATAAATACATTCCACCCCCACAAGCACATCAAGACATCCATTTGTTCATGCAAATAGATGTGTACGAGTTTGTGTATATAGGTAAATAATATATATTTATATATATATATATATATATGCACAAGTACAAAGTGAGAGAGAAGAAGAAGAAGAAGAAGAAGAAGAAGAAGAAGAAGAAGAAGAAGAAGAAGAAGAAGAAGAAGAAGAAGAAGAAGAAGAAGAAGAAGAAGAAGAAGAAGAAGAAGAAGAAGAAGAAGAAGAAGAAGAAGAAGAAGAAGACGATGAGAGACAGACGCTAGAGAGAGACAGACGCTAGAGAGAGAAAGAAAGAGAGATACTTAAATACACATAGATATAGCGAATGATAATATAAGCAAAGTTGGCGAAATAATTTCTTCGCTGTTATATACATTGTGTTACTTCACTTCCCTTATTTTTTAATACTTATTTTTCCGTTTGCTTTTCCTGCAGGAAAATGCACAGAAATAGGTTGCAATAAAGATGATGATGATGATGATGATGATGATGATGAAACAAATGAATAAGCTAAACACCAACACACACCACACAAGAGAATATGTTAGTTGGAAATGGCAATGTTTTAAAATGGTCACTGAAGCAGAATTGGTAAATAACGTGATCATTATTTTCTCTTTTATTTTCTTGGAAATGTCTGCTGCATTTGCAATCGTTAGAACAGACAAGAAATGATCGAGCTTCTTTATTTCCAGAAATATTGATTTCTCACATTTGGACATGGCTACAAGTTTAATTGAATCTAGCCCAGTAACTGACTAGTATTTTACTTATATTATAAACCCCTGAAGGATGACTACCGAAGTTAACTCCAGTATGTGTTACATTGAGAACCCTCAGACACGCAATATTTATTGCGAGTCAATTTCTCTCGGGAATTTACAATTTCAGGAAATTCATCACTTCTTATAATTAGAATTTATCATATCTTGTAAAGATATGAATTATGTAAAAAAAAATCAACAAAATTTATATTTAAATAAATTTAAAGAGATGTAATATCATATATATATATATATATATATATATATATA
>NC_069001.1:21655820-21661989 GCF_001194135.2 Octopus bimaculoides | reverse complement strand
ATAGGCACAATACATCTTTTGTCTGTGTTAATACTAGTTTTATGTGCCGAGAACATGCCAAACAATGTTCTATAACACGTCTGACATCTCGGCACTGTCATCAAGTACAGCCTTACGTGGCATAAGGAACTAGAATTTTAGAAAGAGAAGAAACGAAAAGAGCCGACAAGTGGAATGTTAAAAAACTCGGAAACGAAAAAGTAATCAGAAACATGCAAAATTGGGGAAAGAGTTATCTCTCTTAGTCCGTAAATTATTAGGCTGAAAAAATAGTGACTTGGAGTGTATGATACAGTTAATGAGGCAGAGGATGGACTTGCTAATTCGTCAACAGGAATTTAGGCATATCCTTACAACCGCTGAAAATTTCTGATTTACAATTCAGTAGTGAATTAGTTATCATAGATCTGGAAAGTATCTGAGCTCCTTCAGCTAAGCATAGCTTAGATTTGTTATCATACTGTGTGGATGTTTCGGTTATTTTCCACTTTATCGCATGATAAAGATTTCAAATTCGTAAGATTTCAAATTCCATACGTGGCTAATCAACTTAGTAGATTTGCTCTTGTCCTTGTGTCGGAGAGAAGCTATATAATTAGCATAACGATTCTTAAATTCTCCATCACGTAATCCAATAGAGCTCTTTTAATCGGTTGTTATTATCTAGCGTTGCAGTAACTTCTGTCTCATATATGACAGATTTATTCATATATCGGAGGTCAAGTGGACAGCTTCTTGGATCTCGATAGTTGCAACTGGATTTAAGCTCCTGCTGTTGACCTCTTGTAATGATATTCTTCATATTGAGGCAGCAGCTACATGATGATTTCACAGAACACCTGTTAAATATTTTCCTGTATATATCTGCATACATGTGTTTGTGATTTCTTGTGCTTTATGATATATTGGATCTTGACATTATCTGTATTCAGTGGCGCAATGTGCAAATTGATCATTATAAAATGTGACACGGCATTCTCTAAATTGTATCCGTCAACGGTGATATTAAGTTTACAACATTTTATAATAATAGTTTGTGAACGCGATGCGCTGGGAGAATCGCTAGCACGCCGAGCATTATGCTTAGCGACATTTTCACTGTCTTTAGGTTCTGGGTTCAAATTTCGCCGAGATCGATTTTACTTTTCATCCTTTTGGGCTCGATGCAACAAGTACCAGATCAACACTGGATTGGATGTGATCGACTTACCTCTCACTTCAAGTTTAGTCTGCTTTTAGAGGGCTAGCTTTGAGAGTTGCATTCCCTCACGTTCGGTAAAAATGTGTTTATTATGGTAGTTTGACTTTAGAGTCCCTGTTAGCGTGAGGCATTTATGTATAGTAATGCCCGAATATAAATAAATATATATATATACCTTAACAAGTTCACTTTTTAACCGCTAGCCCAGCACCTGTTATGGCACTGCTTTCTTTTATGTTGCTGGCGGGTGAAATGAGTCTCTGCTATCGCTAATGGTCGAGTGTTCATTATTGATGAGACCAAGAAAGGTTGAAATCGCGTGCTCTGAGGTTTCTGGGCTGGAGGCATCAAGGATCTTTCTCCCTTCAACCGATATAAACAAGTGTATATTTTGCACCAAAAGCCAATATGAGAGTTTCTCTCATGAGATTTACCGACGCTTAAGTGGAGATAAATATTACCACTTGACCTTCAGGAACTCTTGGTGCATCCTTAGACATAACTTTCTCGAGTTCCGTTTTGAAAAATAGCTTGGAATATTTAGCTAATGAATGCACATAGGGATACACACTTACTAAAATATACACTTACTAATTCGGCTAGCACAAGAAGAAATAGACAAAATTGTTTATTTCTCGATTTGATAGGCAAGTATTCGTTCAAATTTCATGCAAAACACGATGAAAAACAGAAACACTTATAAATTGTTAAATTTACAAGTAGGGGAAATACGAATGTTCTTGACTCTTAAATGCTGCGATCTATAGTTGAAGCCTCACACCCTTCGATTGCTCAGCTCGATATATTCCCAGGATTACTAGGAAACGATTTCAAAGGAAAAATTATACGACATATGCAATAGTTCATCTATGGAGATACGGAAAACTACATTACCCGGTCAAAATTTAATTCGATACTAAGGGAGCTTGGAAACGATTTCCCGAGCATAACAAGTATTAGTGAGAGGGCACTTCTTTATCCACCTCTCTTTCGTACATAGCAATCAGCCTCTGTCAGAAAACTGCCGTTATACTATAACGGCCTGCTGTATCCTTCATTAGATATGAAAAGTTATCATTGGCACAGTACATAGAGCCAGTTAATGAACTTCAATCGACTGATAATACTGAATACTGTACACAAATCCTTCTGATCATTGTGCGGTTGTTGATGTTGCGGGGGTTCTACAATGTAGCCTACTACTACCACCCAGCAATATGTACAGCATACATCCATTTGTGTCACGGAAACTGTATGTCACCTAAAGTGACCAAACGGGCTATCTCCTCACGTACTATCTGCCTTCGCCGATATTTCATATCTCACAGAAATCCCAGACTTCATGACAACGCTCTATCTGCTCTCCCACGTAGCGCAAGAAATATAAAAGAAACAAATCGTCATCATTGGCTATCTATTTACTCACGTAGCATGAACTGACCAATAGATGCTTAAATATTATCATCTACATGGCAAAACATTTTTCAGTATTTTGTCCACCCCCGTCTACATCACCTGCCGATATGGACAAATTCTACACTCAAAGAATCAGAGCTGAGACAACCTGTTATTGAATGCATGCATACTAGTACGCGCGTGCGTGTGCAAATACGGAGACACTTGCATACATGCATACAAAAGTTCGATAGATATACATATACATGCATACTTGTGCATAAATATATGCATGAATCTAAATTCACTTACATACAGCTAGTAGGCTAGCTAGCTAGATAGATGGATAGATAGATAGATAGATAGATAGATAGATAGATAGATAGATAGATAGATAGATAGATAGATAGATAGATAGGTAGATAGATAGATAGGTAGATAGATAGATAGATAGATAGGTAGATAGATAGATGGATAGATAGATAGATAGATAGATAGATAGATAGATAGATAGGTAGATAGGTAGATAGATAGATAGATAGATAGATAGATAGATAGATAGATAGATAGATAGATAGGTAGATAGATAGATAGATAGATAGATAGATAGATAAACATAAACATGTGCTTATAAATATATATAAGTAGATATGTATTTATGTATGATTGTATACACTAATGGAAACAGATGTATATTTACATCGTTAACTGTTGTTTCGTATTCAATAAAAAGATGAAAAACATCACAAGTATTTAAAATAGAATATTTATACAAGAAAAATCTGTTAGGAGGGTTAGTTTCATCCCTCTTTAGTGAGGTTAACAAATTAGACCGTATTTGATTGGATATTCGGGTTATAAACGATTTATCCATCATATGTCATAAAACATGTTTTGCATTTATTGTTGGTATTTTTCTAGCTTCCCCTACCACTACCACCACCACCACCAGGTTATTCGTATTTACTCACATAGTGAGCGTTACATCTGAAGCGTTGCTTACCATTCTTTTAATTCACTTTTTAACCCATTAAAGTTACTCCTCATTTAAAGGTTCAATAATTTTCGCAAATTAATAATAGCAATCCTTATTATTCACTTGAATCCCCTAATTCATATATTTTTATGTTCATATTATTTGTTTATTCAATCGTACATTAATAATTATAAAAGTTCCTAACTTCAATCTCACAAAAAGCAATCATTTCTTGTTTCGTTGATTTACGTATTTATTAATTGAAAATTCAAAAGATTTCCTGAATCACCAAGACGCTGTTCGATATAATAACCCAAAAATATTGATTACAAAACGAAGAACTAATCATATGCATGTATGTATATATGTATGTATGTATGTTTGTGTATGTGTGTGCATGTATATACATATATATCTATATGTATATATATTTATATACCGCTGCATAAACATTGGTTTTTTTCTGTGGGTCTTTGCTTTCTCTTTTACTTATATTCATTCGCAATATTTAACTGCTACTCGTAGAACAATATCTCCTTTTCCAGTCTCGTTCTTGACCTTAAATGAAACATTTCCGCATTTCATTCTGATGCCAGCTCACAGTTTCATTGAAACTCCAGACAGTAATTTCCTCTTTATCTCTACATAGTCAATAACAACTTCTCACTCAGACATTGTTAATACCAAATCTTTTATGTCCCTTACACATTTGACCATCACGCCTTTCTCCCAAATCTCAGATACAAACATAATCTCTTCCAAATTTTGGCAGACTTATATAAATTTAGTAGGAAAAAAACGAAACCCGTGTGTCATTTTTTATTTGTTTTCTTATTCAGGCCTTACTTTCATTTAGATAGATATACACATATATCAACCTCGTATATACATTGATATACTCGCAAACAAATATATGTGTAGAAGCACTCATGTATACCCAGAGACAAGTTAATTGTCAAAACTTTCGACTGGTGGAGTGTCTACATTAATTTGTGAACCTCTATAGTTCTGTTGGGTTTCAATTAAATGATAAAGTAGCTCGACTTTTATTTTATGTTTCAGCTTCTTTATTTGTGATGATTAGTCCTTTCTCGATTCAAACGCCATACAAATTAGGACAGATGCCTTGCTTGAAGTAGAATTATGCGAAACTTCTTTATGATATTCTACAGTACGATCTCAGAATTCATTATCTCCAGAGATTAACGTTATAAAATTGTGATTGGGCTTTGTAATAACAAATCTTCAGGGAACTATAATTGTCGTGCTTGTAAAGAGATTAAAAGGATTGGTCTGGCTTAATGGTTCTTTTTAGACCTTCGAGCTCGTTGAATGGATTTGAGTAGCTACTGAGTGTTTTGAGCACAACGTGCTAACAAGATAATACTCACAATATTATTTAGTGACGCTACAGGTTTGCATGTTTCACTAGAGGAGAATGGAGAGGACTGATGCGTTGTAGATGCGGAACTTCCAAAGGGAGGGGCTTCCAAAGGAGGGGCTTCCAAAGGGAGGGGCGTCCAAAGGGAGGGGCTTCCAAAGGGAGGGGTTTCCAAAGGGAGGGGCTACCAAAGGGAGGGGCTTCCAAAGGGAGTACATGACCCCAACGACCAGACGACATCTGCATTAGATCTCCGGCGTCAAATCTCCATTGTTTATAACTTTGGAGCCCAGATAGATGAAGGAGCTGACAAACTCCACGACGTTGGGGTCAATATGGCAAAGAGGATCGACGGCTTCAATAACACGGCCCTGAGAACCATAGAGAACATCGGATGTTACCATCATGTTTCTAACAAAGAACTATTATGCGCATGCTTCAACCTGCAGCCTCCCACCTCATAGCTATCCATCGCATGCGCTGGTACGGACATGTTTCCCGTCTCCCGCTAGATCATCCTACCGGGGCTTTATTCTTATTCGACACAGAAGCTATGGGCTCGAAGAGGTCTTGTGGCATCCCCGCACCGGATGCCAGGACATGATTGAGGAATATCTTCAGAGGATTGATGATATCTTAAAGGATGCAGAGGGGCTGGCCTGGGGACCGCCAGCGATGGAGAGCACTGTGGATATGGTCGGCTCTAGGCATGATGACGCCTCTGGGACAACTAACTTGGAATGACCCGAACTCCATCAAGCAAGGGCATGAAGCCGAAGCAATACATGCTTGCATAGTCTGACATATGTGTATCTGTTGGAAACAAATATCCCAAACAGATTTTCGAAGTTATTTGCTATAATGTATTTAAAACCTAGACTATGCGGTGAGTTAAACAAATGAATGTGTGTGTGTGTTTGCGCGCGCGCGTGTGTGTGTGTGTGTGTACTCTGTCTCTGTCATTCTTATTTCTTTATTGCCCACAAAGGGCTAAACATAGAGGGGACAAACAAGGACAGACAAAGAGATTAAGTCCATTACATCGACGCTAGTGCGTAACTGGTACTTAATTTATCGACCTGAACAAAGATGAAAAGCAAAGTCGACCTCGGCGGAATTTGAACTAAGAACTTGAATATCTGAGGCACCAGATATTTATTACGGTATTATCCATTCAATTTCAAAATAAGGAGATTAAAATGAAAAAAGCAACAGT
>NC_069001.1:21652633-21655182 GCF_001194135.2 Octopus bimaculoides | reverse complement strand
ATATATGAGGATGCATAGCTATATAAACAAATACATTTGTTTCGAATTCCGATCCTATTGAATCGTTTCAGTAACAAGCGAATATATAGGAATTACTCTTATTTCCGTCTTTCAAATCTTCTCTTATAACCATGGTGAAACAAGGGTTATAATTGAGACAATTCGATTTTCGTCGATGAGATGAAGGTGCCTAAAAATGTATATCATGCTACTGCTAGATACTACGATATCCAACATGGCTCTACTTACTTTCAAATCTCTTGAATACATACTTGTGTGTAAATATATAGAGACTTGTATGTACACTTATATGTATATGCGTGTGTGCATAAAATATGTATATGTACCCACGCACACACACACACACACACATATAAATTTATGTTTTCAATTCAAATTTGTTTTTATTCTTTTGTTGGCCTTTTTCTTCGTTTTGGATTCACAGTCATCAATTATACTAATTCAGAATAAATGGCTTTGTTGTTCGTGTTGGCGATGTGGAGGTTATATGAAAATGATTGTTTATATGCTAGGTTCTCAAGTAAATATTGTCTGAAAATCTGTTACATTTCTCATTTTCTTTTTTTATTTCTTGCATCTAAGAAAAAAAATGATTTTTTTTTTACCGATGATTTTGCTGTCGTTATTGTTGTTCATGATTCTGCTAAAAATATTGTGTGTGTAGGAAGGTTGTGGCTGGTGTAAGGTTGATAATAATGATTACGATGATGGTGGTCATGATGATGATGACGAAGATGACGTCGGCGATGTCTTGGACAGCGACAATATTTGAGAGCATTTCTTAATATAGACATTGTACGTTTTTACGTGGTATTTAAGTTATTGACGTCATGCTGAAAATGTCTTCTTTTCAAATGCGTTGATATCGCTGTAGTCACAACTACCATTTTCTTGCTATAATAATGACGATTGATGATTTTTATGATAATCATCATCATTCGGAGTATGATAACAGTAATGATAATGGCTGTATTTTCGAAGGATTGTGGTCTCTTTAGTATGTATATTTTTGTTCTTTCTGATTTTATTTCATACAAGAAGGCTCTACAAAAATCTTGATATGCACTCATACACTCATACACAAGCACACACACACGCACACACATACACACACGCGCACACACACACACACACACGCACACGCTCACATGTATACATCAATACGCATATGTATGCCAATGTTTGTATGTGAGCGTGTGACTGCAATCGTTAGCATGTAAACGAACCAACTTATAAAAGACGGCTTTATTATAAAGAAAAAGTCTATCAACAAATTTATACCACACTCTAATCATAGCTGATTAGCAATTCTTTCTAATCAGATTCTAATTCAATGTTTTCAAAAATGAAAGACAGCCCAAAAAATAAATAAATACTCGAGTTAAATATTTAAAAAAAAACTCCAACGCAAGAAATCTGTGGATCAAAGAGTCGTTTGCTTAATCGTGAAAATTAGAAATGGCGCCAGGATATTTCTATCGCTGTCACAACTATTATGTAACATCGCATAAATTTTTACGTACAAGTGCGGATATTTCTTTGTATCTTTAATGATTCCTAGTGTTTATTTACATATATCTGTGTGTATGATATCAATGTAATTCCATTTTTTAAATTTCAATTTATTAATGTTTGTACTTGTGCATATGATATTAAACGTGTGCATGTTGAGTGCATGGGTATTAGCGATATAGCACATGAAAATACGTATATTTCCGCGTATGTAGTATGTTTATATGAAAACGTGATGTTATTTAAGACATCTCTCATAGCATCATGATTTTAAAGTAATTGCGTTTAAATAAGTATCATTTTTTAATAAGCTTACTGGAAAATTGGGACGCCAGCACCTTTCTGGCACTGTTTTTCTATATATCGCTTACGGGGAGATGAGCCGCTGCTAAATTTGCGGTCGCGCGTCGATCTTTGACAAGAACATGGAAGGTCGAAATCACGTGATTTGGTGGTCTCAGCGCTGGAGATGGCGGAGATTTATCTCCTCACTTGTGATATAAACAAGAGTATATTTTGCGACAAAAGCCAATATAAGAGTTTCTCTCATGGTATCTACCGCAGTATAGTTTGTCCTAACAGAGCATCCACGTTTAAGTGAGGATGAATATTACCTCACAAGTATCACATCCTTATATTTCTGGTGTGGATATTTGAAGCTATTAATATATGTGTTTACGATCGTATATATGCGAATTACATATGATGTCATTGTATGCACACGTATGGCTTTTTGAGATATTATGCATCTCATAAATATCAAACTATACTTATATCATATATTCATATATTCATACGCTGACTCCTTTTAGGGTGTATGCATCCATGTTGGAAATTGAATTATGTACATGATTATGTATATATATATAGTGAAGTATATTTGCCATTTAAATGTGGCTGACCCCTAAGGGTGGATGTTACTGTTGCTTTTAGCCCCAGGAGAACATCTCCTCCAGCTGGCTTATCGACACATATCTGTGTCCTGTTCTCCTGGGGCTAAAAGCAACAGTAACATC
>NC_069001.1:21651739-21652607 GCF_001194135.2 Octopus bimaculoides | reverse complement strand
ATATGTATGTATTAGAAAAGATAATAAGGTACTCAGATATTTGGATGGTTATACATTTACAGATCTTTATTAATATGTCACGTGTTTTTATAAATTAGCGCTTGCATCTATTCTTGTAGATTCTCCAGGTTTAATTTTTATTCAGAGAATTTCTCTTTTTATAGTATTATTGAATGTGTAGGGGTGGAGAAAGATATATAGGATAGTAAACGAGAGTGAGGAATGGGGGGGAAACTGTGTGTGTGTGTGTGTGTGTGTGTGTGTTTTGTGTGTGTGTGTTTGTGTTGGTGCGTGTGTGCATGTGCGTGCGCGTACATGTGTGTCTGTGTATCTGAAAGGAGCGTCAATGGGAAAGAAAAGGAAAGGTGAAAGAAGAAAGAATAAAATTGCGTTTACTGCTGGTCAGTTCTTTCAATGACAAGTTGATTCTTGAATCGTATATACTTATATATATACGACGGGCTATTTTCAGTTTCCATTAGCCAAATCCACTCACAAGGCTCTGGTCGACCTAAGTCTATACAGTACCATACAGTAGGCCTTAAACCGGACCGAGGTGGTTAGGAAGCAAGCTTCTTGCCGCGCAGCTACGCCTGCGCCTATTATATTGGACACGTGGAGAGAGTGTTGCTATATGACTCTTGCTGTTGTTCCCTGACATATCACAGTTCGAAACAAACGGATCCAGCTTTTGATAAAAATTGACGGTTTCAGAGAACACACATAAACGCTTGAATCCTGCACATTCCATTTATGCATCAGGCCAACCCAATCGTCTCCCAATATTGATTTTCAATGTTCAAAAGTTTGTTAGTGTGTGTGTGTGTGTGTGTGTGTGTGTGTGTGTGTGTGTGTGTGTGTGTGTGTG
>NC_069001.1:21647529-21651345 GCF_001194135.2 Octopus bimaculoides | reverse complement strand
GTTATTGTAATATTATACAAGAAATGGCTACAAATTATTATAGATACATGAATATAAACATTTAATATATTCAAACGTGATGCGTTTTGACACACCTAATTTTCGTTTCAGAGTGACAAAATGCAAATTGTGAGAATCAACCCTGAATTTAAGAGCATGGTAACATCAACAGAAATAGGAACAAAATTACAGTTAATGGAACAATGGTTTCTGAGACCGAGAGTATGAAGATATAACTTAAAATGGGGGGTCGAGGTTAGGGAAGAGAAAGTATAGGTAATAGATGGAAGAAGAGAAGGAAAATTTTTTTAAATGCGGAAAATGAAGGAGCAATATCTCCCGAAACACACTCATTACCTATGTTTCTGTCTTCGATCGCATTGTTTACCTAGATATATTCACGTGCGAAACGCCATAACTTTCTGTGCTGGCTCTAAATTCTATATACAATCTGCAGAAGCATAGTATTGACTTATAATTTTTTAATATACTTGGTAGTATGTTATTGTTGCAAATCGAAATACGTTGTCACAGCAATTAAGAAAAAAATACATACTCAGGAGTTTGTACACCGTCACTCTAGAACACATATACCCTTCACACTTTGCAGGATCTAGTGCAACATTAGTGCTTTCACTGGTTGTGATTCCCCTTATATTCCCATTCCTCTGCCCAATCTTTTTTCCCTCCATTTCTCTCACTCTCACTCATCGAAATTCACTCCTCTACCTGCCCGTTTTTCTTTTCTTGTTACTCTTTCCTCATCTTTCTGGCTCCCATTTTTTTCCTGTTTCTTTCTTTTCCTTCTTTATCTTCTCATTTTCTTTCTACGTCTCCGTTTTATTTTTTGCCCTTCTTTTTTCTCTTTCATCTTCTCTCTCTTCTCACATTTTCGTCTTTCCTCCACCCTCTCTTTTCTTCTCTCACCCATACTTTCTTTCAATCCCTTTCTTCCTTCTATTTCCCCCACTCTATTCCCTTGTCTGTCAATTTCTCCACCCTTCAACTTACCCAATTATATAAGACATGTGTGCAGAGAAGTGAAAATCTGATGTTTATGCCAGTGAGTGTGAGCTTAAACGGAACTTCATGAGAAAATGCAAACGGAGATTCATGAAGCCCACTGTCTCTAAATGAACTCCTGCGAAACTGTATGTAATTATGTGTGTGTATTTATGAACACGTATCATATGTGTATGTATGTGATATGCACACATGCATGCGTGTGTATATATGCTTTCATAGATACACACACACACACACACACACACACACACACACACACACGCATACACATAACAATATATGCGTGTGTGTATGACGGGAGTGTGCGAGTATAGTTGTTTGGAAGAGAGAGTGAGAGAGAGAAAGAGAGAGAGAGAGAAAGAGAGAGAGAGAAAGAGAGAGAGAGAAAGAGAGAGGGGGAGAAAGTGAAGAGGCATGAGGGACTGAAATTAGGAGAGAGATAGATAATATGGATGACACTTTAGTATCAAGTGAAATTAGAACGGAAGAAGGAATAAGATTATAAAAGAATAAAGTGAAGTTTATTAGGCATCGTAAATCAGAAACTTTGAATGTTTTGCTTAGGTCAATGATCTTGTCAAAAAGTTCAGGAAATGCATCATCGATATACAGAGACATTCATACAAGCGTGCGCACTCGAACAAACGCACACTCATCGTCTCTACATATAAATGAAAAAAACGGCAACACTTGGCTGGACCCTTACACGTGCACCAACACATATACAGCTTTCAGAGTTTGGCGCAAGGCCAGCAATTTTGGGCGATTAAATCGACCCCAGTGCTTTGTTTTATCGTTACCGAATTGAAGGAAGGCAAAGTCAGCCTCGGCGGAATTTGAACTTAGAAGGTAGAGACAGACGAAATGCTGCTAAACACCTTGCCCGGCGTGCTAACGATTCTATCAGCTCGCCGCCGGGTATAACACGGCGGGTATATTGACAACAGATATATACAGTAGCAGATACATAGATAGGCAGATAGATAGGTAGATAGATAGATAGATAGAGAGAGAGAGAGAGAGATAGAGAGAGAGAGATTCACAGACACTGAGTCACACATACGCCTGAGCAGTGAGAGCATCAGCCCACATGTATTCTCACCTACACATATTCTTACATACATGTTCACTCTCGCGGCAAATAATATGGTTAATTAATCCAACTAATATGAGCAGCTTCAGAAGCCTCGTTCTACATTACTATATATATATTATAACTGATGTAATTCAGAAAATTAGTGATATTCTGAATTTCATACGTAGAATATAAGGAACTGATTCTTAGTTCTCAACAAAAGATATAAAGTCAAACCTAAAAAATGGTTCACGATTCTGAAAGAGATGGGGATTCACATTCTTTTAATCGAGACTTCATTTTCAGAAACTTCAAATTCCCGATTAACATTTAAACCTAATGATATTTCTCGTCAAGTTAGCTGCTATGTGCATATTTTGGATATTATAGATCTCGTCAACGAAGTATGCTGTTTCAAGCTTGACCATATGCTCAAGGAGAATACTACAAATATTTTTCACCATAATTATAACAATAGCTTTCTTATTATGAAAAATTGCATAAACCTAAGCAGAACATTTTGACTTTCGTTATTCGGTATGTAACCATCTGCCTGAATTTTCTGAATAAATATTTTCGAAGTACGTAAATTATTTCACTCAGTTCTCTTTTGTAAATGATATATAAGTGAATTTGGAGAAATTACGTACCTTTCTACATATAAAAAATATCTGTCGTCTGATCAAAGCATGTTTGAGAAAGAAATCGTACGCTTTGTCGTCGTTAGTAGTCGTCATGCAGAATGCTAATACGGATCCTAATTTTCTTCGTTGGAAAATTAAATTTTCAGCAAATGAATTCATGATTTCTTGAATTTACATCTGTGTTTTGTAAGTTTTCTCTTTTTATTTAGTTCTCTAATGGAGAAGAAAACTGCAGTTCGCAAACAATATTTAGTTTGTATATTATGTACTTAACATCTACTGCAGTTGTATAATAATATATCTATATACTATAGAACACGTATACGCATCTAAAATGTGGTTGGATGCGAATTAACATATGCAAATAAATGCTTACTTACTCATAATAGTCGTTCATGTATAAAAAATAATAAATATTTCTTTCTAATATTGGCACAAGGCCAACAATTTTAAGACGAGAGACAAGTCGATTACGCCCATCGCATTTCTTCACCAGTACTTCATTTTATCGACTCCGTGAGGAGAAAACGCAAAATAAACGTCGGCATATATATATATATTATGTGGGCATCGTTGTTCAAAGCGTTACTTGCTTACAATTTAGTTTAGCAGGAATTAGCGAAGAGTTCCACAGTTTTCAACAAAACTCCTCATGTGAACATTAAAGTATAAGATTAACAAATATCTCATAGAAATAACATCATGACAGACTTAACTGATAACCACCACCCTAGCGCTTATAATATCGCTCTCTATTGCCGAACCGTTACGTTACAAGGACATAGACACACCGGCATCGGTTGTCAAGCGATAGCAGTGTTACACACACACACACACACACACACACGCACACACACATATATATATATATATATATGTGGAGGCGCAATGGCACAGTGGTTAGGGCAGTGGACTCGCGGTCATAGGATCGCGGTTTCGATTCCCAGACCGGGCGTTGTGAGTATTTACTGAGCGAAAAAGCCTAAAGCTCCACGAGGCTCCGGTAGGGGGTGGTGGCGAACCTTGCTGTACTCTTTCACCAAAACTTTCTCTCACTCTTTCTTCTTGTTT
>NC_069001.1:21640826-21647212 GCF_001194135.2 Octopus bimaculoides | reverse complement strand
ATATATATATATATATATATACACTCACACACAACGGGCGTCTTTCAGTTTCCGTCTACCAAATTCACTCATAAGGCTTTGGTCGGCCCGAGGCTATAGAGGAAGACATTTGCCCAAAGTGCCACACAGTGGGACTGAATCCCGAACCCTGTGGTTGGGAAACACGCTTCTTACCACACAGGTACGCCTGTGTTAATGGGTATCCACATTCTCAAAACAAAAGGTTAGATATCTCATTAGTATCGAAATAAAACCAACAACAAAGCCTAGTAACACATCCTAACCAATATACACTTTCCTAAAAATTACATTCTTTTGTGAACTTATATGACTTGGAGTTGGCACATCTGATTATAAAGTTGTACAAGCCTGAAAAAAGTCTGACCAATAACACAACCAAAAATTGAATCAATAAAAATTATCCATAACAGCTCTGCATAACAACATAGCATACACCTTATTACACTGGTCATCAAGTATTTTTCATCAAGCATATGTCAAGGTGTGCTTAGTGTAGGTTTTAATGCTGATTTCAAATATACAATTAGTTTTTTGACATCACGTACGGTTTGCAAGATGCATTATATAGAACTTCCAGTTGATGACGTATACGCATTTACACCATGGAAACATACGCTTAACATAAACTACATTATTCATTGCCGCATAGTTCAGATTCAATATTTCACCATATGAAATGAACCAATCAAGTTTTGTCTGGTGAACTATGTATTTTAACATCTCAAATTGTCCATTCATGATTGATCTGATGAAATATTTCACCATCTCAAATTCAATATTAGTATAACTGTTTGTATCTATTTCCTTACTTGTTTTACAGTTTTAACAATGTCAAGACAGTGTAGAAATATTCCTGGTGTATTTAGCTATGTTTGTGGACAATTTATTGTGAAAGCTCAAAAATGTACAATAATACCAGAGATCTAGAAGATTTATAAGCTATACTTTGACTGTCTTCTTGGAGATTAGGACAAGTTATGGGCACCACACTTTATCTGCTCAGCTTGCTCAAATGGCTTACGTAAGAAGAAGTCCATGCCTTTTGCCATTCCAATGATATGAAGGGAGCTGAAAGACCATTTTAGTGACTGTTATTTTTGCAAAGTAAATGTCACAGGATTTGTTTATTAAGAATAAACACAAAATTGAGTATACCAATTTGGATTCTGCAATGAGACCTGTGCCTCCCAATGGAAGTTTGCCAATTCCAGTTCCACCAGATGATGGTATTGAAACATCAGATGAAGATGCTGACTATCACGATAGTGCTGCTGAAGAAGATTACGTGGCTGATGATGATAGCTTTGAACCTGAGAAATGTTCCCATGCTGAACTGAATGACCTTGTCAGAGACTTATCCCTCTCAAAAAACAAAGCAGAACTGTTGGCATGAAGACTGAAGGAGAAGTATCTGCTAAAGCATGGTGTTCGTATAACCTTCGACATAAAAATGTGGTTCTACAAAGGTGCTTTCTGTTGAAGTCCCGCTTTGCATTTGCAGTATAATCGATGGACTTTTCGAATGTTTATCACAAAATCATGATTCTACAGAGTGGCGTTTGTTTATTGACTCTTCAAAACGAAGATTAAAAGCTGTAATTCTCCATAATGGTAATTTGAAGCCCCCCCCCCTCATTCCAATTGCAAACGCCGATCATCTTCATGAATTATATGAGGATATGGAACTTTTATTTCATGCTATTGCCTCTGAAAGATACTCATGGAAAATATGTGGAGATTTAAAAGTCATAGAAATGTTAATGGGAATGCAGTCAGGTTCCACAAGATACTGTTGATCCTGGTGTCTATGGGATAGTCGGGCAATTGACAGACAATATTTGGAATCAAACTGCAGACAAGAACATCATACCAGCCAGGACTATCTATCGTCAGGAATAACCTCTTGTAGATGCATGTAATGTCCTCTTGCCCCCTTTTCACATAAAGCTTGAACTGATGAAACAGTTTGTAAAGACACTAGGAAAGAGAAAGGCCAGAGGAAAAGTTTCCCAAAATCACACAGGCGAAGTTGAAAGAGGGTATCTTTGTCGGACCCCAAATTAGAGAAGTAGTCAAAGATGTCAACTTCAAGACAACACTGAATGAATTGGAACTGCCTGCCTGGAATGCTTTCAGTTGCATCTGTGAGTATTTCTTGGGCAACAAGAAGGCAATGGACTACAAGTATGGCATCAAAAATCTTCTGATATGTTACTCGGCAATGGGTTATCGCATGTCATTGAGAGTTCACTGGATTTTTATGTTTTGTCTGTCCCGTTTTTTTTTGTGTATTTACTCTTTGTAGAATGATACTGATGAGTTTTAACTCCATAAACTCATTTGCTTTCTAAAATTAATATGTCCTTGTTTATTACGTTAATGATTTCATATATTCAAATATGTAAATGTTTGCATGTATCTACTGAAAAACTGAAGCCTGCTGCATGCAAATGGAGTGAAATTTTAAAATCAACATGAAAACTTAGTCGAAAAAAGTTGGTCTGCATTCATTATGAGTTTAATATATTTAATTTTGTTGCCCAGCCTTATCAATCAACAAAGTTTAGTTGCCGGAGGTAGATGACATGGACCGCACTCGCTTTCGGTGTTGGGAAGTGTTCGGTGCTAGTGTGTGCGGAGGGGTTTTGGGTGGTGTGATGTGGTGGTGTGGTGGTGTTGGGGTATAGGTATGTGAGGGCGGGTGTAGATAGATGGAGTAGCAATGAAGGGAGAAGGTGGGTAGGAGTGAAGAGAGGAAGTAGGTGTCAGGGCAAGAGAGGAGAGTAGTGGTGCGTAGGAGTGAAGAGAGGAAGTAGGTGTCAGATGAAGAGAGGAGAGGAGGGGAGTTAGATGAAGAGGAGAGAGGAGTTGAGCCCATGTGACGCAAAGGAGCGAAGAGAGACGATTAATTTCTGTTCATGGCGAAGGCGAGAGTCCGGATGGTCCCTGTTCAAAAACAATCCGACCAAAGACAAGTGTTGTAATGAATGACCGGTAGAGCGGAAATGGTGCGATACCGGGTTGTCATTGCCGAGTCTAATGTCTCGGTGCTCCGCGAATTGGTCAGCCAAGCATCGTCCTGTTTGACCGATGTACAGAAGAGGACAGAAAGAGCAGGAGATGCAGTAAATGACGTTCCTAGAAGTGCAAGTAAAGGAGTCAGTGGTATGAGAGGGACAATGATGGGTGCCTCTGACGATGGTGATGTTGTAGAGTTAGGAGTAAGTGCGGCAGTGTGTGCGGGAGCAGATGAACGAACAAGTTTGAGTGGTGGGATTAGGGAAGAAACTGTGAACCAGGAGGTCACGTAGGTTGTGGGCTCGTTTGAAGGAGGGAAGAGGTAGGTTTGGAAAGATGTACTAAGTGGAAGGGGTCGAACTGGAGTCGCCGGAAGTTTCGGAGAATGGTACGTTGGAGGGGCACGTTGGAAGGGTGGTAGATGAGGGAAAATGTGAGACAGGCAACGGCGGGACGAGTGCAAGGAGCGATAGCAGAGGTACGGTCCACGGAAGTGCTCTGGCAAGGGCGGTATGGATAGTTGTGAGGGGATATCCACAAAGAATGAAGTGGTGCGCCATGAGTTGAGACTAAGTCTCAAAGTCATGGTTGTCACTGCAGAGCCTGTGCAGACGGAGGAATTGAGAGTAGGGGATGGAGAGCTTGGTGTGGGTAAGATGGGAGGAGGAGAAGTTGAGGTATGAGTGTGAGTCGGTGTGTTTTTAGTGGATGGAGGCAGCGAGAGTGGAGTTGTGTATATTGACCGAAATATTGAGAAAAACAACGGAAGTTTTGGAAATGGTGTACCATATTCTATCCAGAATTTGTTTTTCTAAGCAAAGGTATTCTTGATAACGATTCTGTTTAGCTGTATTGGGCTCGGAAGTGGATGCGTGAGAGGCTAATTTTCTTCACCACATTGCTATGGTTGCAGCTTCGTAATCACAGAATTGAAATGAAGTATATCAGGATCCGTATATTACACATGCATTGTATTTCTGAACGATCGACTGAAACCTTCAGGAAAGACATATTACGTTTAACGTGCCAGAATAGACTTAGGGAAGGAAACAAAATCAAAGATTTCTTGAAATTACACGTGCATTTCTCTTCAGTTGGATGGATCTCACTTTTTAAATATTATTTGTGTTAGCAATAGAACCGTCGTTTGGATGGAGATTTACTATACAAAAATTATATATTTGCTTTCCATATGTGAACATTAAGATTGTCTTCACTCCTTTATATATAAGTAATCTAACGGTCTTCAATTTGGTTAAAAGAAGTAAAAAAAATCAACTTCTACCGAAATTTAATTTGGAAAGTAAAACTGATATAGTTACTGATATCATCTGTTATTGTGATATAAATTAGTTCAACTGGCCGCAAAGTCTCATTCATAAATACACTATGGCAAAGAGTTTCGCAAATCTGTTCGGGAATTTGTTTCAAACAGACACATGTATTTCAAACTGTGCAAGCTTGTAACATCACTCCTGAAATACACCTTTGGTCGTCGAATGGCATAGTTTTTATACTTGTTTTGAATAAACTCATCTGTGCCATGAAGGAATTCGATTAAGTGACAAAAATATCTTGATCATAGATTATATTTATATACTTGTATATGTCTCATCGATTTATTAAAAAAAACATTCTTAATCGGACTTCTAGTATTAGTTCGTAAAACTATTACAAGCTCTCGCGATATATTTGGCTTTGTTCTGATACATATAGTCTGTGCGCAAAACAAACTACAGAAAAAAAAATCTTCCTTTAATCGATTAATCTCTCTCCAGAAACATAATACAGAGACAACGTTATAAAATAATATCATTGTTTGGCATGTTCTCGAGTCATACACGGTTCATTAAATGGCGATATTCGCTAGGTGAAAAATACGAGCAAAAAAAAAAATGAAATGTATTTGCCTAAGATTTATTTTGAAGGCTCTGTATCACCAAACAAACTCTGCTATCTCGTTTGCGGGCCAATCAGAATCTTTGATTTCACAGCAGGCTCTTATTTCCAGTCGCTTACTTTATTAATGACGTTCCGTTTTATTCTATTCGCTTCACAAGGTGAAACAAAATGGATATCAAATACTACCATTATACAACGGGAAAAGAGTCAGTTTCCTGCAGCAGTAGTCAAATAAGAAACAATATCATATTTATATATTTTACTTAATTTGTCATCGCAAGTGATGCAAGTATATTTATTGCCAAAAGTAAGAAAATAAAGCCAATAAATAAAGCAAACAAGTTACTGCAACTTTTACGTGACATATGACACCATACAAATTGGAACATAATACAGTACATTTCATATACGTACGACTAGAAAGGTACGCATATGAAATGTGTCTTATTCAGACATTAAAGGAGAATATGAAGTAGAAATTCAAGATGCACAAATGCACGTCCGCACGCGCGCACACACACACACACACACACACACACACACATATTTCTTTTATGTTTTATCTTTTGTTTGGTTAGTTATTACATCGTGACCTTGCTATAATAGTTGAAGAGTTTGGTCAAACAAATCGACCCCGGTACTTATTTTTTTAAACTGATACTTATTCCGTTGATCACATTTAAGCTTAAGTTACGGAGACTACACAAACCAACACCGGTTTCCATGTGCTGATGCGTGAAAAGCACATGCTCAAAGATATACCTAAATATATATATTTACATACATATATATAAATATATAGATCTATAGATATGTATATATGTATATATATATATGTGTGTGTGTGTGTGTGTGTGTGTGTGTGTGTGTATGTATGTATGTGTGTGTGTGTGCATGTGTGTGTGCGCGTGAGTTAGAGGTTGAGAAATCAACTAGACAACATTCATAGACAACATTCATAGTTGACCTATAATTACATGTAAATAAACAAGTTGAAAAGACATGAGTCGTAATACAACCGTACAGCATATCCGTGTTGAAACCGTAAGAAGACCAAGCAAATGATAATTGATGCAAATTTATGATGTTATGCTGTGATGTTCGATAACGAACCAATACAGAACGCTGTACATTTCGAAAAAGACTGTTGGAGTTATGAAAGTAAATAAAAAATTCAGACCGATGAAAAAAAAACCGTTAGATATTAAAAAAATTAAAAAATATAAAAACATAAAAAAATATTTTTTATACAAGTTAATGGTCAAATGGAAATAGATCTAATAAGTAATGTCAATATATAATATACCAAATAATCAACTTAAGTATACATAATCTAAACAAGCCCTTATATTAAGTTAGGATTTAGAAGTAAAAAGCCTCATATGGTTATTTAAGCCCAATAGGTTATAGAAAATAAAAGTAAAAAAATAAGCATATATATATAT
>NC_069001.1:21640240-21640816 GCF_001194135.2 Octopus bimaculoides | reverse complement strand
ATATATATATATATATATAAAGATTCTATTTAGGTTTTTAATTACTGCTATCAAAAGTATTTAAAAAATGAGTAAAAATGAAGAAAACTGAACTACATTAGAATACATTCAAATTGTAGTTAACAAGTTACAAACGAATTAAGTTCATTACCTTAGTGATGAAGTTTAAATACAATATTCACAGGAAAATTACTCTTTTTCGAAATGTATAGCGTTCTGTATTGGTTCGTTATCGAACTTCACAGCATAACATCATAGATATGAATCAATTATCATTTGCTTGATCTTCTTACGGTTTCAAAACGGATATGCTCTACGGTTGTATTATGACTCATGTCTTTTCAACTTGTTTATTTACATGTAACTATGAATGTTGTCTATGAATGTTGTCTATTTTTACTGATTTTTACTGTCTGCTTTGTATTAATACGACCCTGAAGAGATAGAATATCCCATATTTTATAATATGCATGAATCGATCTGGATATTGCATCGAAATGTTCATAGGTCATAATAAAGTCTTTTAAATGGATCAGATTTTAGCTCTTTTTTTAAATCGATATATATATATATATA
>NC_069001.1:21638672-21639557 GCF_001194135.2 Octopus bimaculoides | reverse complement strand
TATACCTGTATATCGGTCAACCGGGACACCGCGTGGCTGAACGGTTCGCAGAGCACCTCCCAGACATTAAACTCAGCAATGATACCCTGGTCTCGCATCATTTCCCGTCTACTGGTCATTCGCTACAACATCTGTTTGTGTTCAGACTGTCTTTGTACTGGAGCCATCTGGACTCTCGCCTTCGCCGTGTTCAGGAATTAATCTATTCTCTTCGCCCCTTTTCACCACGTGGACTCAACTCACCTCCCCTCGTCATCTGATACAAATCTCACCTCCTCTCGTCATCTGATACAAATCTCACCTCCTCTCGTCATCTGATACAAATCTCACCTCCTCTCTTCGTTTGATACCAACTAGTGCACACACACTAGCACTGCCCACTTCTCAGCACCCACACCACACACCATTATCCACACACCCACAGGAACTTCAATAGCGCCAGCACATACCGCTTTATGAACAACCACACACATTGTTTAACTTAGTACACGCTCTCACCCTCACAAACACATAGCACTTGAATGTATACTCCCAAACCCACACAAGCATAACATACCTAAACACAGATAATATATACAAACACACGCTACACGCATTAACACACGCAACATACATAGGCAAAGATAACGTTCACCAACATACATACACTATACACATGCACATTGTTTGGTCATAAACACACACACATGTGCACAAAATACGAATAGTAATTCCTTATTTTCACACGTTGATATATGACCTACGTTAGACCCCTTTTACGCATAATCACCGAACGTGGAGCTTAACTATGGCCTATTCATACCACTTACTCAGCATTACCTGAAACCTCTGTGTCTAATTGACACCACTACCGCTCATAGCCTCCTATATATATATATATATATA
>NC_069001.1:21637037-21637979 GCF_001194135.2 Octopus bimaculoides | reverse complement strand
ATCAAAGGGAAATGGAAATTAATAAAATTTTCACTTCCAAGTGGCCTAGCGTATAAAAGTTTAGTCCAAAGACCATGAATTACTCATAAGGTACAGTGTATATTTAAATATTTAAAGGAATGAAATGAAAAATAAAAACTTTTACCATTAAAAGTTTTTATCTTTCCCAAATTTTTGGGTTCTAGAAGCTAGCTGTTCTTTCTAGCGTAAGGAATCCCATGAGTGGATTCCTCTTGTGTATTCATATATATATATATATATATAAATTTTGTACGACTCTATTATTTTTTCTATTCTTTCATTTTCTTTTTCTATCAGCCCTTTCACACTTCGTTCATTCCACCCTTCGCTCTTTCGTTCCCCTCTATCACATTTCCTGGCCTTTTCTTCATGCTCACTTTCTCTCCTCTTTCATTTCATTGTGTCCCATTCATTTTTTCTCGCCCCTCCTTAATTCTTCTATCTCTCAGCTTCTACCTCCCTCTTTTCTCTCTACCCACGTGACCGATGTTCGGCCAAGCCTGACCTTTCTTTCTTGGTTCGACTACCATCCGTGAAACATCTATTTTCCTCCCTGTGCCCGTCTAAACGTATGTCTCTACCGTAAGGCTTTTCTTCCACACACGCCAGCTTAATTTATTTCGTCCTTAGTCGTAAGACATACGCTGTTATGTCCTGTTAATTGTTTATGTATTTGTGTAACATTTCTCCGTTTTCTTTCCGTCCTTGTCTTCGTATACATTCGCTGCTTCCTTCCAAGGAATCTAATGCTCTTAGCTTAGTTTTTCCTTGGGGCTGGCAAGATTGAAGCAATCTCGAGTATAACCAGCCGAAATTGCAAAAATAATCTGGAACTCGACCGAGGATAGAAAACTCCGTCTATCTGTATCGTCTATCTGGATGGTTTATTGTCCCCATTTTTATATCACCTGTCTGGATGTT
>NC_069001.1:21635789-21636861 GCF_001194135.2 Octopus bimaculoides | reverse complement strand
ATATATATATATATATATATATATAACCAAAATAACTAGTTGTAAAATCTCCAGAAGAGATGAGAGCAGTAACTGTACTAATGACTAAAATTAAGCGCTACATCAAAGTGGCCGATCCATATTACTACTAGTTTAACCCTAGGTAGATATTCCGCCAGCTGGTTATCGGTGTGGCACTGCATCTTGTATATACATATATTTACTACCAAGGTGGGCAAATTCCTACTATCGTCTAGCAGATATCAGGTTCGCGAGACCGACTCAGTTTCAATCTACTTGGCTCATTTTAAGTCGCAAGTACCAGGCGTTTAAACCAGTAGTAAAATGGAACAGCCACTTCGATGTGGCGATTAACTTTACCCTTCAGTGTACTTACTAGTTTTTAAATAGTCGTATATCTATAACTACCGAAACAGATTAAAGTACACTTACTAAACCAAATCGTAGAAATAAGGTTCAGCAAATCGGTCTCGAATGGGATAAGATCTTTAACACGTGGAGGAAATTTTCGAGATTTAATACGGAAATTTTCAGGGGCTGTTATAGGTAATTCTCCGTCAAACTGTAAGGTTTTCCACCGTAAGCGTTTAACAAAGTCTTCTGTTTTCTAAAGTAAACGTCATTAGGTGGCGCAGGAATGTTTTCTCTCAGAGAAGTTTGTAACAGTATGCAGGATCACATCTTGGGATGGTGGCTATTGCTTTCCAAAATTCAATCCGAATTATCTTTGTGTCGCAACAATGGATCTTTAGCTAGAGAAGTGTGCTTCGACCACGCATTCAATTTCTTTTGGAGTCCACGATATTATGAGGGTCACCAACACCAACTACCTGGAAAAAATCGTAAAGTCTTAAATAATATGTTGAACTCCTGTATATCAGATATGTAATAAATATATTTGCTACTCCATGTCACTTATATCATCCAAGACACTAGCATTCAAAACGTGTCCCATATTTATGACCCACCCTGTATATATATACATGTGTGTGCTTATATATGTGTGTGCGTGTGTGTGTATGTGTATGTACACAGACAGACATATATATATATATATATATATATATATATA
>NC_069001.1:21628604-21635173 GCF_001194135.2 Octopus bimaculoides | reverse complement strand
ATCGTGAAACGATAAAAAAAAATTGAAGATATAAGTTAAACTAATTAACGACACCACGTTTTATATATTCCTTCGCTTTTAAAACATTTCTTTGTAGTCTCGCAGAGACGAATAAGAAATCTGTAAAACTGAGTGAAGCAGATGCACGTCAACTTCAGTTTGCTGCATTCAACCTAAGGGGATAATAATTCCTACCCATTGATTATTAGTTAAGTTAATGGCGTAGATTAATTATGTGTTAAGTTGGATGCAACTACTTCGTAGTATATTCCCTTCTAATGTGCGTTACACTGTGCATGTATCTTTTCCTATAACCTCCAATTAATGGATATGCATTGAATGAAATATGAGAAAGAAAAATTATGTGGTGGCACACACAAACACACATGCGCATACACACACAAACACACACACGCATACATGCACAAACGCACACACACTTACACTCACACGTGTGTGTGTGCGTGTGTGTGGGGGTGTTTGTGCGCTGTCCATAAATCTGAAAAGAACTACAGTCTAACAAAATTTCTGAGGAGTAATATTTTATGCAGTTGTTGGTGATGGCCAGACAGAAAGCTACCATTGTTTTCACGTCTATTATTACACTTGGCAATATAGGCGACTCGTGAGACTTGCTGGCTAAATATATATGTTAATCGTACATCAGATTTCACGTGCCGTTTTGTTAAACAAAACAAACTTTGCATACTCGTGTTCATACATATGAAAGAGCTCTACATAAACTTGTGGTGTGTTACAAATTCAAAAGAAAATAAGTCTTATATTTCAAGACAGAAAAACAAATTAAATATCAGGAGAGTGTTTAACACTCAAGGATAAGAATAACAACACAAGGCTTGGTTAATAGGAAGATTAGAGACATACCGGTGAACGGAGAATAAGAAACACATGTATTTAGAAGTTTTTTTTCGATAGGGGCTACTACAACACCAAAACTGGGAACATTTGCTTATCTGTTTCATGGTATCTCCTGAAATGACCGATTTCTACAATAATTTTATTTTAAAGAAATTAACGTCACATGAAATTTAAATGTAGAAAATATTCATCTTCCGCCATAAATGTGTCCTTGCGTGGTTTGTGTATGAAAGACACTTCTGATGTGAGACAATCCCTCCAGCGTGCCTTCGAGGTCTTGAAGCTTTGAATTGTACGCCTAAAATGTAATGAACGTTGAGCAAATATTTGAAGGGTTATCACTAGTCCCCACTAGAGAAATTTGAAAAATTCTCCAAGAAATGCAAACGAAGTACTGATGGATTTTCGTAAATCATGCTTGCAACTAAATGTCTTCCGTTTGGAGACAATACGAAATTTTGCATTTCTAGATAACTATGGCAGCTTTCAAATGTCCGAACAACATTGGTATTGCTGCCTTTAATCGGCTAGCCCCCCGTGAAAATTATTTTGCTGAACTGGGCAAAGGAAGAATTTTTAAATATGTTTAATACTGAAACAGACTTCCCAGATGCTGTTGTATTTCAGACCTTCCCAACAGTGAATACCATGGAAGATTTGTCTTAATTTTTGTATGACAAGCTAGCAACACTCTTCGAAAATTAATAATGGATGTCCTGAAGAACTATTCTAACAATAATAGAAATCGATGAATTTCGTCAAGAAAACGACGAAATGGCGAATATACTTCCTCGAAATATGATTACACAAAGGACCATAGAGACTTGACTGAGTATTGTTTTATAGTTTACGAAAATGTTGTTCTCGTGCATGTCTAAATCACCTAATATTTTGGACCGAAGTATTTTATCCCTACTCTTAGAAAATTGTACTCATGCTTTTCTTCATCAAGTTGCATTAAATTGTCTTTGATTTTCCATTCTTGTTTCGTTCCAGCTGTCCTCTTGTTTGCTGCTGGATTATTGCTGCTTCTATGTACGAAATTTGGCGTTATTTATTTGGTCATTCTACGATACTTATTTGGTCATTCGTTGAATAAAATGTGCTTGAACAAACTGAAATTGAAATATATAGGAAAATACAATTATGAACCACTTGCATAATACGTCCTTGCTCACAAGTAATATTAATACTTTTAGTTTCCTTCTCTTCAAAAGTAGTAAATTGGCGATTTAAAAAATGAAATTACCCTTCAAGTATTTAATTTAACCAATTGAATATTGCTTATTTTTGAAATTATATCATTCTAATAATTGAATTTTTTTTAGCTCCCAGTAATAAATATATGCATAATAAAGAAGTTTTCGCATTATGCCAATAATTTTTATCATGTTATTTTATTTCAGTATTTTTATAAATATATAAATATCTAATGTAAATATATGTGGTAGTTTATATAGTTGCATTTATGAAAAACCCTTCTATAATAAAATATGTTGTTGACATCTCGAATTCCATATATTACTAATATAACGAACAGAGCTGAATTAAATGTATATATTGAATAAATTCACTCTTTTTATATTTTTTTATGTAAAACTTTCTTGAAAATCATCTTCATCTGCGGATAGCGTATGAGCGAGTAACAAAATTTCTCTCTATTTATATTCTATTATATTTTGCAAACTCAGTATGTACATCGTATAGCATTACATTTGTTTAGTTATATTGTCTGTAAACATCTTTCCTAGTTTAGGTTCTATTTTCATTATTGCGATGTTATGGCTAACTTGAAGGATATTTTAATGTTGGCTGGTTGTGGAACTAGATAAAAGTTTCTAACATTTCTGAATATATTAGTGTATAGTAATAATATCTGTGGCATGCGATTAATGTTTAAAAAAATATATTGTCCGCACTATATAAATTGATGTCAATATATTTATGATACTCAAGTGTCCATATACATAGACCGTTTACATATACACAAGTGTTTACTTATGCATACATACACATTTATAAACAGACATAACTCAACGACACACATATCTGCAATAGTATGAACGCATAAACATATATACTGACAACGCTATCAATATAGATAGATAGAGAAAGAGAGAGAGAGAGAGAGAGAGAGAGAGAGAGAGAGACATAGATAGATAGATAGATAGATAGATAGATAGAAAGATAGATAGATAGATAGATAGATAGATAGATAGATAGATAGATAGATAGATAGACACACGCGCGCGCATATATATGTCAAACGATTGCCCAACAGCCTATGTAACGATAAGCTGTTTTCGTAACAAGTGAACATCTATAAACGAGGTACTTAATGATCATCTAACGGATATTTATTAGAGTCACTTCATTCGGGGCATTTCAGTGATCTTCAAGTGTGAAGCTCTAGACGTAGAGCTATAAATATATTCTCCATCCATTAGATTTAGGAGACAACACAGTGAGAGTGAAGATCTCAGGGATTCCACTTGAGGTGAATATAGGGTGGATTTAACATACATCGTCTTGGAAGGAGGTAAAATCATCCTGTGGGTGATGCGAACCCGTCGTGAAAACTGATCTGGGATTAATGTCGATGTATTACTCCACATCAAGCCAGACACTATCCACAAGATTCCATACCTTATTCGCCTTTCTGGAGGGAAGGAAATGCATGTTTCGGTTAATGGCAGAAGGCTTCGGTGCTACCTCTGTGGTGAGATAGGCCACTTCAAAGCTTTGTGTACTCATCAGAAGACAGAAAACCACAGTTCTCTCTTACTGCCAACACCAAATCCCGAAAATCCCCAAAGCCAAACCACCGGCGAACGACAAAATCGATATTAACCCTGGGAACAACGGTAGCATCTACAACAGAAACAGAAGAATTAGTAAGTGCTGGAACAACAGCAACAACAGTAGTACCCAAAACACCAACAGCACCACAAACACCACCAGCAAATGCACAAAAACCGACTTCAACAGCAGCAAGAAGATATTACGGACAAAACACCCAGGGACTCTCCCAGCGAAGCACTCCTTCTCTCTTCGTCTCCTCTAAACTCAAATACACACATAGAATCTCACCCATTTGTAACAGTTACTAAATGTTTGCATCATGAAGTGAAAATGAGGACGAATCCTCAAAACCAAGCAAAAGTCAAATAGATATAAAACACACTTCATCATTCCTCACACCAATACACATACACACCAAGAAACATACAAAATACAACCACAACAATCACAGACACATGTACACCAACATCAACCCCTCCAGCGCCACAATCGTCAACACATCCATCAATAGCACCACCAACTCCATCAACACTATCATAACCGCAGAAACTCACTAAAAGAATATTCACTCAAAAGCAATAATCAACAACACAAACGCAAAACTTCGTGTTATTGAGGAGGGCTAAGAAAGAATTGACGGCCCTGATAGCATGAAAAAAGAAAAAAGGACATCAAGAGAGTTTGAGATCTACCAGTGTAGTTCAAGTTCCAGACACACTGATGCACTGGGAACGTAGAAAAACATTAGGGAGAGCCTCCCACACGATGTGGGACACACTAATGTAAAAGTTACGTATAGTATTAATACTGATGTCGAACCTCTGACCTCTAACTTAGTTGAGTAAACCTGCACCTTTTCTTCTCTGAACTGTGTCCGGTCACTATAAGTAGGTTATATAAATGTTCGTGGCCTGGGACCACCCTGGAAGTAAGTTCGCCGGTTCATTGACATCAGGTCACTAGATATGGATGTGACAGCCGTCGGGTGAGACCAACATTTTCGACACACAAGTTCTAATTCCTATTTTCGACGTCTTTGAGATCTCTTCGTCGGCCAAGGAAAGGAGGCCGAGTAGCAGTGCTCTTCAGAAAAGGACTGGATCTCGAAGTACGGATGACCTTCCTGGACCCGGATGATATGATGGTGGTCGTGAATGTGAGTTGTTCTTTTAGACTAGTCACTGTGTACGACCGACTGGAGCGAGGCAGGCGGATTTCTTAAGACGTTTGGAGATTTACTTTGAGATGTCACGCCATTTAGTACTACTGGACAACTTGAACACCATCTATCGATCCCGAAAGGATGAAAGGGAAAGTTGACCTCAACGGAATTTGAACTCAGAACGTAAAGACGGACGAAATACCGCTTTGCATTTCGTCCGGCGTGCTAACGTTTCTTCCAGCTCACCGCCTTAATATTTGGTAAACAAACCAGAAGGGCTTTGTAAGCTACGGAGAGAAAGATGTTATGGAAGTCTCATAGTATAATAATTTATTTATATTTAAAGAACGTCGCTGTAAATCGGAGAATATATATTATTAAGATATATTATTATAATGTTATATTTTTATGCTGATATATTTTAATGTTACTTTAGTAATTATATTAATCCTCAACATAAGGATTTCATGGGTATGTTTCTCGAGAAGGCCATCGGTCTAAGATGAGATGGAAGGCATACTTTTATGACAAAGTTACACTACTCTCGGAGCTTCAAAGTTACAACATCAGACCCAGAAGCGTCTCACCCAGAATCAAAGGCCTTCAGGCCTTCCAAGCGGACCTACTGGTCATCAACTCCAAACTGAGATTCGGTAAGTCTTCCAACTCTTTGCAGTGCAAGTTTTCCTCGATAAACGTCTCCTTAAAAATTCAGATTGCGCTTTACCTATATAGAGATGCCATGCATTTCATAGTTGGATAGGCTTAGGAAGGACGTAGCTCACACCCTTACCTCCCTTCGTCTTAAGGTTACAATTGAGATCAATTTTAAGGAAGTTAATGTTTTAGATGTTACGTTCAATTTGAGGACATGTTCGACAGGTCCTATCACAAACAGAATGATAGGCTATCGTATATTAAAACAGTCTCTCGCCTTTTTGCGGTTAGAAGCTTGTGAGGGGTGTCAGTAAAGGGATATCGAAACAGTCCTCCAAGAAAGACATTACTGACACTGTGCTCCCCAATTACCACCTGCGAGTTTAAGGACCGACGAAGAGATCTCAAAGACGTCGAAAATAGGAATTAGAACTTGTGTGTCGAAAATGTTGGTCTCACCCGACGGCTGTCACATCCATATCTAGTGACCTGATGTCAATGAACCGGCGAACTTACTTCCAGGGTGGTCCCAGGCCACGAACATTTATAATGTAACAGGACCTAAACCCACAAAAGAAAGCTCCACCGTAAGATCATTGGTTTGCCTTATTCTTCTCAATGAACGTCGAAACCTGCGAATGAAGGATCTTCCTTAAATTCGTAAAGCATTTCATGTAATCCCATAGGTCCGGTCGATTATCTAATACACGCAATTAAGGGTCTCGTTCAGAGGTGCACCCAATTTAAACTAAAATTATCGATTCAGAGTTTTTTCATCACCAAGCTGACCAAGACTCTATTTTTACGTACATCTGTAAAGCGGTTATGTGCCTACGGCTAGCCGCTCTGCTGTGTTGCCTATTCTGTTAAGTGCAGTTATGGATGTGAAACCGGTGTTAACTCTCTGACCGGCCATTAACTACGACTTCATAATATGGAGATATATATATGTGTGTGTGTGTGTGTGAATAAAACAGATTTATCCTTGATATATATATATAGATTTTATCCTTGATTATAATTGACATATATATATATATATATATATATATATATATATATATATATA
>NC_069001.1:21623028-21628561 GCF_001194135.2 Octopus bimaculoides | reverse complement strand
TATATAGGGAGAGACAGACAGACAGACAGACAGAGAGAAGGCGCGTGGCTTAGTGGCTAGAGCATTCGGCTCACGATCGTAAGGTCGTGGGTCGGCTGCATCCTTGAGCAACGTACTTTATTTCATGATACTCTATTCCATTCAGCTGGCAAAAATGTGTAATACCTGCCTTGTCGCATTCTTGTCGTACTGAATCTCCCTGAAAACTACATTAAGGGGTACGTGTGTCTGTGGAGTGCTCGGCCACTTGCATGTTAATTTCACGAGTTGGCTGGAACATTCGTCGTTGTAACCGACAGAGTGCCACTTACGCACACATTTACCACATATCATGAATGAGGTGACAGAGACAGCGAGATGCTTTCTCAGCTAAGTCAATAACTACTTCCCAAATTTAGAGCAATGCTAGGAACAATGGACTAGACTAGTTTCGTCTGTTAGTTGTAGACTTTTCAGTAGTGCCTAATTTTTAGTATAAACATTAGCATTTCGCTAAATCAGTCGTAAATATATACTGATAGACGAATTTAGCCAAACCATCCGAACAGTGGGTAGACACTGCTAACGAGTCTGCAACAAACAGACGAAACTGGTCTAATCCAGTGCACTTATCTGCGCTCATGCGGTGGTTATCTCTCTTGTAGGTGTATATGCGTGTATGCATATATATATATATATATATATATATATATATATATATATATATATACAGTGTGTGTGTGCGTTTCATGCAGCCTCTTGGATTTTAACTCTTATTTCTTGCAATATAGGTGTTATTCAGCATCCCCAGTCGCATTTATTGACAACTAAATTTTACCTTAATGGTTTCATAATGCGCTTAGCTCTATACGTATGTATGTATGTGTGTTTCTCAACCGGGGTCTATATGGCCCTTAGGGATTCTTATAAGATGTTGTTGTTAAAATTTATCTGCAATAAATTGTTTGTACTTCTCAAATATCCAAAATATTTTAATAATTTATTTCTATATTCCTAATAATATTACATCATAAAGCTATAAGGATCTTTTAGACATCGAATGGCTAGGAGCGCTCACCCGAATAAAATAAGACTCAAAGTGGTTCATAGGTAAAACCTGGTTAAGAAACACTGTACTAAACGAGGAGTACAGGAAATACTTAAACAACACAAGAAAACAAAAGTAAGGATATGCGAGTTTTATTTTTATATATGTTTTATTATATGTCTTCTAATTCGATATAAGAATAGAGAATTATAACATGCTACATCTTTCCTAATGTTCTGAATACTATATTCTTGGTTTCTTGTATTAATAGTCACACACTGTTTCAGATTTACTGTTATTCTATATGTTGTATCTATCATTGCAAACGCTAATATTGCTGCAGGCTTCACTGTTTACGTCTATCGCATTTCGTTCCTGAGAACTAAACATGATATTTACTCAATAGATACATTATAACTATTTGTGCAGACATGGCTGTGGGGTTAAAAAGTATTCATTGGGCAAGTGTTTTCTGCTATAAACCCTGGGCCAACCAATTAATTGTGAGTGAATTTGGAAAATGGAAACTTTAAATTTCATATGCTAGATAAAATAACCAAAATTCAAAGATTAAAAGCATTTAGCTCAGTTTTGTTTTAGTGTTATGCATACTAATAAGATTCATACTATGATTCAAGTTATTATATGCGAACACTTTATCTTGTCAGGTAGAATATACTTTGGAAGTGTCATCAGGAGAGTATTAAGTAGCAGCAACCAAATGAACGAAGCGTTCAGGCCCAGAATGAGTACGCCCACACTTTCCAAATCAACGTGAACTGGATGATCCCATCGAGACTTAGGCCTCACCAAGTCAGGAGATGAACTTTTAGCATTCATCTAGGCTGAAAAAATGGAATTTATTGGCACAGGACTGCAAATAAATAGCGTACAAGAAACGAGATGTGGAATTTGAAGTTTACTATTAGATTTGTGAAGATCTGTTTCTGCAAGGAAAATAAATAGCTTGTTTGTAACTATTGGAATTGATCATGACATTAAAGAATGGCGACTTTTCATAGACATCTCAGCTATAAGCCCCCAAACACTTTTACTGCACAACGGAAATCAGTATCCATCTCTGCCTATCGCATACTTTGTACAGATGAAGGAGAAATATGAAAATGTCAAAAAGCTTCTTCTGAAAGTAAACTATACGAACTATAAGTAGGCTGTTTGTGGTGATTTTAAGATGCTTGCTTTCTTGCTTGGATTGCAGAGGGGATACAGAGAATATTTGCGTTCGCTTTGTATATGAGACAACTGAGCTGATCATGAACATTACTGAAAATTTAGGTGACCTACGAAATAACATGCAGCCGGGAAAATAAAATGTTACAAGACCACCTCCTGTAGAGCGTGCCAAGGTTTTGTTACTTCCACTTCACATAAAACTGGGTTCGGTCAAACAGCTTGTGAAAGCTTTAGAACATGGAGGATAAGCCTTTCGAGAAATTCGTTTACTCTTTCCAAAGCCATCTGAGACAAAGGTTAAGGGTGGCATTATTACTGGACCGCAGATAAGGACAATATTAAGGTCAGAAAAACTTGAAAAGGCAAAGAGGATGCATATTGTGGCAGGGTGCATGGTTTCCTAGGTAACAACAAACATCCCAACTACAAGCAACTGTTGGCAAAGCTTAAGTTCACAGCTTAAGTTCTGTTGGCAGAACTTAAGCTGTGAATTTTTCCGTTCACATTTAGATTTCTGAAAACTTAGGTCGGGCCAACGAAGACATTGCTGCAATAGAGAAGAGATAACAAGCAAGATTGGACACTGCCATGGTGGGAGACTATATATGGTCACTTGCCCTTAAAGATAAAGGAGCTCAAAGTAGGAAAACACGATCTTTAATGCGTTTATAGTGTAATCTCATCATATGCCTACTTACATTTTCTGTTTAGCAGAGATGCAAAAGGTGATTACAAAAGAGTTACAGGATTGATATTGTCGCACAATGTGAATAAGGTCAATAAAGCACTACCGCAACCGAGTATCGTTTTCTTCCAATATAAAACCATGATTATCTCTTAAAATATCGATGGTAGGCAAAGCTCTAAGGGTATTTGTGAAATCAGGAGAAGAGAAACACCAAGAAACATTGAAAAGATTTAGAAAAACAAAATTGGTGTTACAATGTTATTTGTACCTGACTTAATGATGCATTATTATTTGTAATTTTATTTATAATTATATTTACATTAGTTTAAGAGTAAAAGTTTTTTTTTTTCTGTATAATTGCCTCTCTTTAAATGCATCTTCTACCTTCTATTTTCCTTACTTCTTTCAGTCATTGCACTATGGCCATCTCTGACGTTCCCTTTTTGTGCCGAACCGGTTGCCTTAAGGAGATGTAAATAAACAAATCAACACTGTTTCTCAAGCGATCTAAAAAGACAAACACGAACAGAAAGACACACAGAGACACATAAACAAATATACACATGCGCACAGACACACACTCAGGCATCTACACACACACAAATACATACACAATCACACTATAGATAGATAGATAGATAGATAGATAGATAGATAGATAGATAGATAGATAGATAGATAGATAGATAGATAGATAGATAGGAAGGAGTGAAACCTCTGAAATATTGAAATAATAAGTAAAAGTTACAACCAGTTTTAGTTTTATAAATTGCATTGTTTTGGCTTTTAAAGAGACAGAATCATAAATATTTATGACATTATATCTTATTTCCTTGTAGATATTAATTCTTTATATATATGTATGTGTGAGTGTGTGTTTATATGCATGTATATATAACTATACATATATAAGTGAGTGTATATATATATATATATATATATAAATATATATATATATTTGACAGGAAGGACAACAAAAGAAAGAGACCTCGATATTATACAAATAGAGGAAATTATCTGTAAAAATATGTGACACTTATTCAGTACCCATGATAAAACTCCGAGTTTCGGATGCCAGGGTGGGAGCCCATGCCAACATCTCTTCAGTTATCCGGCCAGTTATTTCGGAGTTTTATCATGGCTACTGAATAAGTGTCATATATTTTTACAGATATATATATATATATATATGCACACACACACACGTCGGGCGTTCTTCAGTTTTCATCTACCAAATACACTTGCAAATCTTTGGTCTGTCCGGAGCTATAGTAGAAGGACTTGTTCAAGGTGCCATGCAGTAGAACGGAACCCGGAACCAAGTGGTTGGGAATGAAACTTCTTACCATATACCCACGATGGCGGCTGCATTTACTATACTCTTATTGTTTGTACTGCTACACATCTTTCACTCGTAAAACATTAGTCTTATGCATTCTCTGAATAAAACATTTGTTACATTTGTTAATAGTTGCTTGTAGTACTTCTTTAAAAACGTTATTGTAATGCCTGACATTATCCTTCAACTCTTTCCCATTAGCTGAATTTTGAAAAGCGTAATGGAGATATTCTGAACAAAACCCAATAATTAAGGATCCAGGGTGATTCGAGAGCTGTGAATTTAGTTTAATTTTCCACTCGCTTTATAGATTTTGCGCATAAGATCCAATTTAACGTCCAGCATATTTACATTAGTAATCTTTTCAAAACCATAAATTTATCGAAATCCTCAGAAAAATCAATGTAATCATCCTATGATGACGATCTATCATCTGCGACTGTTAGCATCGCGTCTTCTTGTTATAATCATCAGTCTAGATCCTGGAATTTCGCCGGCAGTTAAATTATCTGAATGCAGGCATTTACGTATATAGAATGTGGTTCGAAAGCCGGAGGGTCTGCAGGTTTCCCAATCAAGAATTTGATTTGAAACGACTCCAACCAACTGTGAAACATGGCGGTATCTCTGTAATGGTATGGGGAGCTGTCACTAGCAATGGTCGTTCTGAACTGATCGAATGTGTTGGAACCATAAACTCTGAAAAATACATCGAAATATTTAGGCAAGGACTACTTCCGATGTATTCACATGATAGCATAACGAAGAATGAGTTTTTATTCATGGAAGATGGTGCTCCATGCCACACAGTGAAAAGAATCAACAATGGCTGACTTAAAATGGGATCAAAATGCATCTTTGGCCGAGCCAATCTCCTGACATGAACTCAATTGAAAATCTTTGGAGCATACTAGATAGAGCTATACGAAAACCTCAACAGAAACCTAAATCTAAAGATGAATTGCTTCGATTGTTGCATGAAAAGTGGGCAGAAATTCCACAAGTGACAATCACAAAGCTCATCGGTTTAATGTCAAAAAGAGTTTCTGAATTAAAACCTGCAAAGTGAATGTCAACTAAATACTAAAGTATGTAGTCCTACCTATCGATTAGATTTCAATTGTTCGTTTTGCGTATTAAATAAAAGATTTTGAAAAATTAAGGTGTCTATTTACTTCCTGCATACCTGTGTACATACACACACACACACACACACACACAAACACACACACACACACATATATATATATATATATATATATATAAAGGATCGTGGATAAGGCCA
>NC_069001.1:21618809-21623018 GCF_001194135.2 Octopus bimaculoides | reverse complement strand
ATATATATATATATATATAAAGGATCGTGGATAAGGCCACAAAAATGCGAAGTAAATGCAAGGTAAATCACAAGAAAACAAATATATGAATTAATGTATACTTACCTTGTATTCAATATTTCGAGGTTGTGACACATTTTCAAGAAAATAAACGAATGTTGTTGATGTGCGTGTGTGTGAGCGTGTGTGGAGTGGACAGGCACGGAAAGGTGTTGCTAAAATAACCAGCTAGCTTCCTGTAACTCTCTTCTGTTGTCAATGATAGGTTTCTTATGGTGTATGAGAAAAGCTTACGAAAAAGACCACGGTAATCTCAGGCAGGCAAGGAAAAAACACAAGAGAGCAAAGTGCTCTCTATCTCTCTATCTCTCTCTCTCTCTCTCCCCTCTCTCTCCTCTCTCTCTATCTTTCTCTCTCTCTCTCTCTCTCTCTCTCTCTCTCTCTCTCTCTCTCTCTCTCTCTCTCTCTCTCTCTCTCTCTCTCTCTCTCTCTCTCTCTCTCTCTCTCTTGGATTTATAGGATCATACTTAAAGTGGTTTCGTCATTCGCGCGTACCATTTTTGCTACATTCACCCACCTTTTATTGAAACTTTCATGAAACAAAACTTGCCTCTCTATTCTCAACTTCCTTTTCAAGCGGTACTGGAAAAAGTTGATGAGTGATTGGACAGAGAGGAAAGTGTTTGTCTCTAAACATTTTGCTCGAGTCAATCACACAATTTCTTTCACCATAGCCATGATGAAAACTGCCTTCCCTTCCCGGTTAAGGGAAGGAGGAGGAACAACCGAATTCGTCCCACACGTGACAGTAGCTGTTCGGCACAAGCCCACAGGTCCGAAATGGTTGGACACTGCACCAGTGCGTGCAGAACAGTTTCGTCTCTCTGACCACATCTCGGACAAGCGGCCCGGTGTATCTCGAACCGTGCCTGTAGAGTTTATCCCGAGTGGGCAATGCTTCCCGATAGCACTGCCAGGCCAGGGATCTCTGGTGATTGTCCATAGGTCCCAGCCCGAAAGTTGTCCTGACGCTCAGATTCTCCCCGAGAACGTCGTCGCACCTCCCCTCCACTAATCCTGCATAGAACACTTTCGTGGAATTGAAATCGCTCAAGTTTGGCCATGGACGGCAGAGTCGTTTGCGAGCAATGCGGCACTCGAGATACCATTCGCTTAGCATCGATCTCTGTTTCATCCACGACTACAGTTCAGCCAAAGAAACGAGCTGCGTCTATCTATCTATCTATCTATCTATCTATCTATCTATCTATCTATCTATCTATCTATCTATCTATAGAGATAGATAGATAGATAGATAGATAGATAGATAGATAGATAGATAGATAGAAAGAGAGAGCGAGAGAGAGAGAGAGAGAGAGAGAGAGAAAGAGAGAGAGAGAGAGAGATTTCAAAACAATTATTTCAAATAAACATTTCATTTCGTCGTACTTGAAAACCTTTTCGATGAGCTTCAACCAACTTCAACGACAAAAGGACTTTGAAGGAGATTATTTTGTCGTTACGTGATATTGTGTTCACTTATGTCATAATCGGTGATGTTAGGAATTATTTCCTTGTGATGCTGAATGGAACCTTATAATGGACCACTCATACTGTATTGTTGTTATCTAACAAAGTAGGTGGTATTTACATTCGATTATATCCTACTATATAAATATCGTGCATATGTAAGATAACAAAAATAATTTTTAAGATTGTGAAACCGCCCTAAATTTTGCTCATAATCATGGTTCGTTGGTAGGACTCAAGTCGCTTGATAGTACATATTTTAACGATGCAAGACATGTTCTCTAGATTCCTATCTAATCTGCCACCCACTACTGAAATGTATTGGCATTAACAATAAACCCCCTTAATATGTAAGTTGCAATATTCATTTCTTTGAACACTATAACCATCTCATAAATAGAATAAAAATATACTTTCTAAATACATTTCATTCGACTCACAGATTTATAAGTGTATTTTTTAATGAAATAGGTGTGAATCAACCAATTATTAGCAGAAACTGTTAATTATTTTTCTTCTGTAATAAATTATCTTGACATTTCAAATAAACATATGGTCAATATACCGTGGAATTAGGTACAACAACCTAAATACTATTTCCACCAATATTTGCAAAACGAGATCATAATAAAGCATCGATTTAGTTGCTTGATATGCTAGCAATAGTATGCCAATACGCTTCACATTACACTCCAAAGATATTGAAGCAGGTAAAATGAGATAAAATAATCAGAAAAAGAAATAAAATCGTATGTCACTGAGATGAGTTTTGACATAAAATAATGTTTGTAGCAGTTATAGGAAAAGTAACGTAAAGGGTCTACTTGTTTTTTGTTGTTTTTTTCTCGTGTTTGTAACTCTAATCTGTGGTAGAATATAATTTTTTACGATCAACTGAGCCAAGTAGTAATATATCGGACAGACAGAAAGAACACTATGCAGATTGGAACCGATTCCTAACATTTGCTATTTCGTTACTTGACCATCACAAATCTTCAGAAGTTTCATCAGAAAAAAATAAAGCAGATATTTATACAAAACTCTAACAACGTAGAAATAGATTGGATGTAAATAAATGTATATATTTCATATTATCATATTCACCTCTCTTGTTTTAAAACTAACGAGTTACCAACCAATTGATGTTCCGATGAAATGAGAAGTTGATACAGTAAACAGAACGAATAATATGTGATCACGTATTGATTTCAATTTAATGTTATAGAATTTGATAAAGCAGAACTTGTTGCCATTGGCATCTATATCAAGATAAAGATAATACATTTCAATCATCCATTTCCCATATATATGTTAATTCTGATGTGTGTTTCTGAGAAGGTTAACTTTGCAAGGGCATACAGTGTTTCGTTATACAATGGTGATATGTGTGGAACTCAATTTGTTTTCTTTCGGTTATATGTTCAGATAAAATACTTCTACTAAAACTATATAATATCATCAAAATGCAATCATCAAGATAACATATTTCTGTGAGTAATGTATTTTATTTACATATAATTACGTTTTACTATTCTTATTTCTTTTATTTTTGTTGCTCTATTTTGTTGTAATCAGGAGAGTTATTTCACTTTTCTCAGAGTAAGTTTCGTAATACAAAGATTGAAACATCTAGCAAAGAAATTTAATTCTATAATACAAACCAATGACTGATTTTGGATGGAACTTTCCGAAGTGGGCGATATATCACAGTTAGTTTACAGTTGGTTATTCGACATTTTCTTATATGATTCGTTAGTTTTCAGATTTCAGGCGAATTAACTTTTACCAACAATTGCAATATCTATGAATTGGTGATTAGCGCTATTGCTTTCTAGATATGACAAGTAGGCAAAAATGTTTCTAATCATGCCAATACTTGCATTTGTCTACAGACAGAATACTACAATTGAACTAATCATACAATTGTCTATTTATCAGGAATAATACTGCTAATAACTATTAACTAAAACTACTGTTTTTTTTTTTTTTCATTACAGCACATAATTGAAAACTTTCCATCAGAAAGTACCACAATCATCTTATGAAGCATAATCCAATAGGTAAATGTAATGAAAGCGCAGGTGACGAAGCAAAATAGATAGCATTAGTTCAGAGAAAAACATATACACGCACAACAGATTTACAAATTTCATGCAGTTGACGTGATTCTGCCATCAAGAAATACCGATATAAATGAAATCTATAAACAATCACTATAGAATATCGGAAGAAATCATAGAGGAAATATACTCCAGGGCAGTGGTTCTTATGCAGGTTCCACATAGACCCTGGAGGTTCACATAAGTCTTTTGTGGTCCACGGATATAATATAGTAAATTGGGGGTTCCACGGTAATTTTTCAGGGGACATGAAAAAAATTATACTTTAGATCAGTAGTTTCCAATGT
Organism: Octopus bimaculoides; assembly: GCF_001194135.2. NCBI lineage: Eukaryota > Metazoa > Mollusca > Cephalopoda > Octopoda > Octopodidae > Octopus > Octopus bimaculoides. The sequence continues at coordinate 21,619,081 of NC_069001.1, read as the reverse complement.
GGAACCCATGTCCTTTAACTTTTCAGTGGTGTACTCTCAGGCTTATAAACTTGTTTAAAAAAGGACCTGAAAAATATTGCTAGAAAATCTGTCTTTACTAATCAAAACAAGAACAAACAAAAAAATAATCAACACATTTATCTATGAAGCTGATCATAACTTCGGGCAGATTAAAGCCTTGTGAGTGAACTCGGTAAACGGAAACTGTATGACATCCCGTTCTCCCTGTCTGTGTGTCTGTATGTATGTACGTGTACATATATATATATATA
>NC_069001.1:21616094-21617781 GCF_001194135.2 Octopus bimaculoides | reverse complement strand
ATGCTATTATGGTAGCTAAGTTACATGTCAGGCTGTGGCCTATTCTTATTTTGTTCTTAAATATTTCTGCGTATTTTTCGTTCACATTGAGGTGTTTATCTATTATGTTCATTAGTGAGCGGACTATGTTAGATTTGAGGTTCATGTTATAGGGAATGATTAGCCAGGTCGTATCCTTATTGTTCTTGCTGCTAATTTATTTCTATAGTTGGGTTTATTTTTGATATGCATCTTTTCATTTTTTTCCTTGTTAGTATTGTTAGGTATTTGTGGGCCCGATATATGGTTTCTTTTAGTCTGCTGGGTCTCCCTGTAATTTATGCTAAACTTATCGTTGTATTGTTTAATATTGGTTTTGTTCAGGTGGCTATTGCATTTCTGCTTCGTCTCGTTAGCCTTAATCGTCCTATTAATATTATTGGTATTGGTGTTTACGTTGTTGTTGGTATTTTTGGTGTTATGTGGTTTGGCTTTGGGACGTGTTGTATTTCTATTACATGTGTTATGTTTATCTTTGTCATTCATATCGTTAGTGTGGTTTCCAGCGGTGTTTGGTGTGTTAGTAGTGTGTGTGTTTCTAGCGTTTGGATTCCTTATAGTTGGGTCTTTTTTATGGTTATTGGATTCCATGAATTTAATTTTATGGTTAAATCCTGCCCTATGTAGTGCGAGGTTGTAGGTTTCCTTATGCTCTCTTGAGGAATAGTGGGTGGGTGGTTGCTGGATGCGTTTATGTATTTTAGGTTAGTATTGGGCTTTATGTATGGTCCATGTAGTCCTGTGGCTAGGTTGCAATTGGCGTCTAAATAGTTTATGGATGTGTGCTCGTTTTCTATAGAAATGGCTAGTCCAAATCTTTTGAAGAATTTATGCAAGTTTTTCTTAATGAGCTCTAGTTTCCTATTCGAGGGATTTTTAATTACAAATAGTGCGTCGTCCTTGTATAATCCACCTTCCAGGACTGGGAATTCCTCCTGTATGTAGGAGAGCAGATAAATTCCCACTAAGTCACTTATCTGAGCTGAATCCGGGGCTCCCATGGTGATATCGAAGGAGTTTGGGGAGTCTTTACGGACCCAGAGCTTATTATCAAAACTTATAATAGATTCTCTAACTTCAACTATTACATTAATTTCTTTCCTAGTTAGTTGTGAGTTATTTTTGGCATATATTAGGGCACTATTTAATATCGTGGGGTTAATTGAGGAGTAGTAGTCTACTATGTCTATCTGTATGAATTTGTAGTTACTAGTATTTTGTATTTTGGAGAACCAGTTAAGGGCTTCGTATGTGTTAGATCATAATTCGAGGGAGAATCTACTTTTTGGCGTAGGGATGTACTTATCAAGTATTAGTTTACTTAATTTGCATAGGTCTGATCTATTAGGGCATATTAATCTATGTTATAGGGAATGATCAGCCAGATCGTATCCTTATTGTTCTTGCTCCTATTATGGCCTATTATACCACCAATTATACCACCAACTCCTACACAAAGAAATAACAAAAAAATATAAAGTAACACCAGATAGCACCTTACGGTCCATGAACGTAGCAGCCAAGGACAACATGTTAGAATATAACTTAGCCGAAAAAACTGAACCATTTATACCACTTAGACCTAGAATCACTTTAAAAGACCATAAACCCAACTTCCTTACATACACTAAAGTTAGAAGCAGAAATG
>NC_069001.1:21602717-21616084 GCF_001194135.2 Octopus bimaculoides | reverse complement strand
AAAGACCATAAACCCAACTTCCTTACATACACTAAAGTTAGAAGCAGAAATGCAATAGCCACCTGAACAAAACCAATATTAAGCAATACAACGATAAGTTTAGTATAAATTACAGGGAGACCCAGGAGACTAAAAGAAACCATATATCGGGCCCACAAATACCTAACAATACTAACAAGGAAAAAAATGAAAAGACGCATATCAAAAATAAACCCAACTATAGAAATAAATTAGCAGCAAGAACAATAAGGATACGACCTGGCTAATCATTCCCTATAACATGAACCTCAAATCTAACATAGTCCGCTCACTAATGAACATAATAGATAAACACCTCAATGTGAACGAAAAATACGCAGAAATATTTAAGAACAAAATAAGAATAGGCCACAGCCTGACATGTAACTTAGCTACCATAATAGCATCTATTAATAATAAGAAATTAGACGCATTCTATACAGCTAGAAACACCACGAACAACCAAATCAACAACCCCCCCAAATAATTGAACTAACTCCAGCCCTAATCCAACACCCCTTACTAGGAGGGACGCACACCAAAAAAACAATAGGGCCACACAACAACACACAGACGTAGACACCCCTTACAACCTATGTGGCTGTAGAGATAAGAATAAATGTAATTTCTCCAATAGATGCAAGACAGATAATATAGTTTACCAATGTGACGTACAAACAAACAGCCACACTAGATCTTACATAGGTGCGACGAAAAACCAAGTACGCTTTAGATATAATGAGCACATATCCAGTTTTAAAAACAGAAATAAGGCAAATTCTACAGGGCTTAGTAGGTATATTTGGGAACGAAACGACAATAAGATAGAACATAAACTAAAGTGGCACATACTAAAAGTAGCTAATTCCTATAACCCAACTAACAGACGCGGTTACCTCTGTTTAACTGAGCGCTTCGAGATCCTAACGGCTAAGAACGACCTATTAAACAGGAGATATGAATCTAGCCTAATCTGTCTTCACGCTACTAAATACTCATTCTCTAAGTATAATTAAATATATAATACATTACACCTCCTAAGTAAAACTAAATATGCATAAAAGAATGTTCCTTCTAAGTATTATTAATTAAAAGTAGATACGAATAAGACCAGAGTTAGCCCCCTTCTCACCTAAATTTAGGGTTGCTTCCCTGTACTAACACCGCCGGTGCTATAAATATACGACGCATCCTTCAATCATAAAATCACGTGGAGATGCTTTTGATTAAAACCGGAAAAATGAGCTTAAATAGCACCCATCCTACATCCCCTTACAGGACGACCAACACAACTTCAACTAAAACGTAAGGCTTTCTTTACCTATCGCTATTATTATACCACCATATACATTAATATACCCACTAATCACTTCCCCTACATCTCTCACACCACGAACTCTTAACATACTCCTCAACATTCTGAAGAGATCTGCCAAACCATTGGCTAGATTGAAACGTACATAAATGACTATTACATAACATCCACAATGACTCACTACATAAACTCAACCTCCACAATGACTCATTACTTAACCTCCACATAATAAAATAATGGCTAACTAGCCCATGAGATATTGCTTTTTCTTGTATTTGTTGCTCCATTCTCCACATAAATATAATTATAAACTACGGTTTAAACAATAAATTACCTGCCTCTGGATGCCCTCTAACCAAGACGGTAACCGTACAGGAGATCCCCAGGAGTGGCCCCGGATTTAAACATCCCCTGGTTGCTTGGATGCTTCAGACTACCCCTGAAGGATTGAGGCAAGCCTATCATTTACCTATATATATATATATATATATAAATTTAAGGAATGGAGTGAATGCATGTTATAACTGCATACTTTATTCCGACATATGTTTCGAAGAATTACAAATTATGCGATCCATAGGAATCATCGATGTTAAAAATGTAAACATCTCCTCAGGGAAATATATGGGAACCATCTTATGTACACACATACACATATGTGTGTGTGTCAGTGTTTCTCAATTTGGGTCCATATGGCTAGGGGAGGTCTTTATAAGATTTTGTTCTTAAAATTTATTCGCAATAAATTGCTTTTTCTTCTACAACATATAAAATATTTCAATAATTTTGTTATGCAATTTCTAATATTATAAATATATTATGAAAATATAATATGATTTGTAAGGATCTAATGGCTTTGAGGGTCCATCCAAGTAAAATAGGAATCAAAGGGATTCATAGGCAAAAAAATATATATATATATTTGAGAAACACTGGCCTATATCTTATGGCACGTATTGTTTATCTTGCTCTAAGTGGCAGCAGCTAATGTATCATTAAAGTTCTTCCCAAATGTAAACTACTATATATTTCAACATGGCAGCAATAACAATACGATCATCAATCGTCTCAGAAAGTAGACAACTGATTTTTTAAATAGTTAAACAGATCGTACAAGCATGCAATTGCTTTGGAATTTTGCTCACATTCGAAAATACAATTTTCTTTTGGAAATTTTGTATTTTGCACCCTAAAAATCATTTTATAATATTTCATGTTATAAATAACTTTATACCGAATTCAATTTCTAAATATTAATTAATTTTTCATTCATTGTCAACCGAATTTCTACAATTCTAGTTCCTCATTAGACATTAATAGAATTCTGTCCAAACAAATTGTTCATGTCGAGAAATGGATCACATTTTCCTACCGACTGAGAGTTTGCCAACAACTGTTTCCTACTTCCGTTAATAAAAATAACAATTACTTTATTTTAGTAATTTTTCAATTTCATTTCAAAAGCAATATTGTATACAGTGCCGTTCCTCTGCAGGCAAAAATATTTCTGCCGGGGGGTATATAAATTTATTTTTGTATGAATGCTGACAATGAGACAAACTTAAATTATTAATTATAAATAATACAAAAATTTTAATTGCGTAATAGATATTGCTTTCATGGTAGCTACTCCTCGGATTCATAAAGAAGGAATGACAATTTATTTAGATTTCTTAACGTAATGGAAACAACAGAGGTTCGTACCGATGATAGAGAACCGTATAACGAACCGTTTAAACAGTTTGTGCAAATGATGTTAAGTGAGTTTTCTGTCGACTATGGCTTTCTCGGAGCTCATTAATGACGTGAGTTTAAATGATACCAGTCACAAAAAACAAATACATTATCTTCCAATACATGAGGAACCCGGCACATGATTGCATTGCCTGCTAAAAATTGCAAAGGTTCCAGTTTCACTAAAGCAAAGCTTGATAACGTTACCCTTCATATATGTACATGAAGGCAGGGCTGAAATACTTATAAGGGAAGACTTTCCGAATCATGTTCGGCGAAACATTAAGCAACAAAGCAAACTCTTAAGTGGATAGTAAGGTCACGGCCGTCATACTTTTGGTTATAGGTGTAATCAACTAGAAATGTCTCAGGGTTGAAAACGAGGCGCTACCTCTCAATAACATTGTACTCGCCATCCAAAGTATCAATTGCAAACGTGCTAGAGGGTAATATAAAATCAGAATATAGCTTCATTTTTTTTCTTTTTTATTATTCTTTACTCTATAACAAAATCGACAAAAGATGTTATCAAATCATATCATTCAGCGACTTTCTATGTACGTCAATTTTCTTCATTATACTCTGTCCCTAGCAAATAGCAATGATATCTATGTGAGTTTATTATCAAATAACTTGCTGCTATAAGAAATACGTCACAAAGACACGAATACGCTGAGATTAACAGAAGCGATCATCAAGTAGTTTGAGAACGGAATCTGAATGTTAATTCCCGTTAGAAGTTCTGCTAAGTTTGAAAATGCTTAATTCGATATTTGACTTTCTTCTGACGTATATTTAATCTTGTGAAAGAGACATCAGGTTTCTATAATTGTCTATTACGTATATTTTGCCTTTCATTCTTCATTACTTTCACCTACTCTATCCATCCATATATTTATTTATCAGTCTATCCCTCTATCTTTGTATCTATCTACACACTGTATTGTAGACATACTCTCTCTGTCTCTTCATCTATTCGTATGACGCCTTTTTATTTGTCTCCAACCTCCTCACGCAGGCAATATCTATGATTTCTGATTCTTTAATTTGTTCACATATATAAGGAAAGGGAATCTTGAGATGATAAACAACAGATGCAAATTTTACAGATTTTTTCTTCATCGAAGCAATTTATTTGAGGATGTGATTACGTTGGGGGGATGCCGTTTCGTCGTTAATAAAAAAAAATTGTTGTTGTTTATACTATTGCCGGTACATTTCTTACGATGTAGTTACTTCTTTTATTTAAGATACCTTTATTTATTAACAATGTTTTAACAACAGATGAGTTCGTATAAGTATCCACTACGATATCTGTGTATGTAACATGTGAATTTTTTCCGTTTAAATTCACTCCAATTGAGTTATTGGACTTATTGAAACGTTTATTATATTTTGTCTTTTTTATAATTGGGGAATAAATTATTTCGATGATTTCTGTGTGAAATTTTCTTTGTTTTTAGGGTTCACTTTCTTATTTAGTACGTTCTTTGTCAATATATTCTGCAGTCAATTTTTGTATAACAAGCATATTTTCAATTTAGTAGCAACTCAAAATTGTTGATAGCTGCTTAGTCACGAATTTATTTTCCTTTGTGCTCACACTTTTTCTTTACTTTTATCTCTTAATCTCTCCTTATTTCGTCTATTTTGTTCATTCTTTTACTACCCCACATAATTTTAATTCAACGCATTTTTCACTGTTGTTGAAGTCTATTTTATACTCATATTCTCATCCACCAGATTTATTTCTTCTCAATCTTCCCAATCTTCTCTGTGCGTTTTTATAATTCCGGTTATGATATTCCATTATTTCGCAAATAATTCTACTTTCTGAAATAACCTCTCGCACTATCTTTCTCATAGCTCTACTTTTCCCCACTCCTCTCTCTCTTTATTTCTTTGTCTCTCTGTTTGTATGTATGTATATATATCATCTACCTTTTTTTCTTATCTCGCCCTGTCTGTGTTTTTCAATTTCATTACGTACTTCATCCTTTCTACACATGTGTCTTTTTCCTCTCACAACATAGACTTTCTTGTTGACTCTACTTCTGTATCTGCCAATTTGATTAATCATTATTATCACCCCCGCCTCTGTCATGCTTCCTTTTACCCAACGTGCTGCAGAGGTTTCAATTTACAATTTCTAACGTTTTATTGTTTTCCCTTGTTGATAATCCTTGACACTGATTCTCCACCTGTCCCTTATTATCTTCCACTAAATCGCTCTCCCCCACCTCTCTCTCTCTCTCTTTCTCTCTCTCTCTCTCTCTCTCTCTCTCTCTCTCTCTCTCTCTCTTCATTCATTTCTACTTCCTTACTATACATTTATGTAGTTACAAATACAAAATGCGTCAAGTATTTCAACAACTATTTCCTAAATTTGACATAATGAAAGATTGTAAATATTAACAAAACAATTTATGTCTTCAGTAATAAAAAAAAAACACATTTGTAGTATGAGATACTTGAAACAATTCCGTATGTGAAATAGATTCAATTTTATGAAGCTTTTGGAATCCCAACAATTTACTCACCATACATTCTTAAACAAAAAGCAAAATAGACAATATAACCTTTCCTAAATGTATGGAGTAAATGATTACGGAAGTATTTACGACCATATTTCTATTTACAATACTGAACCGGGATAAATAACAAAACAAAACGACGTTCCAGTAAGGAAAAGAGTAAAGGTTAATGAAGAGCTTTGTGCAGGTGATAAAATTATACATTTTGCTCAACCTGTCAATCTGCCGGCAGCATTGTATATAATTTATGCTTTAAAGAAAATTAATAAGCATTTACATTTCCAATACATTATTACAATTAATTGAGAGCCGTTGCAAACTCTCTGAACAAACATATACACCAACGGGTTATCAAGTTTGTTAATTTCAGATTAAAATGGAGGCTGTAAAATGTATGGCTTCCTAAGGAGTTTTCATGTTGCAAGTGTAGGTTTGATCATGTAAAGTATGCAGAAGTTTCAAGTAAGTATAATTCAATAACAGAACTACATATATCCTTAGATATATTTTGATAAATTCTTCACGGATTCTACTCATCTATTTATTATAAAATACATTAGACTCAAAAGTGATCATTGGTAAATTGTCAAATTATTCACGCATTTCCGTTTTTTCTTGAAAAAAACGTTTTCGCAGAAATAATGGAAAGCCTGACCATGATGACTTACCTTACATATATCACGTAAGGTTAATAAATTATAATGAAACTTCTCTAAGCGTATATTGTAATGCAAATTACATCAAAAATAAAGTCTTCTTGCAAAACAAATTGGTTAAACAATACATCAGAAACCTAAGAAATTCATCTTGTTTGTCGATTTTACAAGTCACGTTTTGATTTTTGCCTCATAATGAGTTATTTATGTTCCCAATTATATATGAATGTTTCTATAGACTTATAATTCTGTGGTAGTAGCAATAGATGTGAGGGAGAGGTGTATCGAGCATTCAGTGGCTTATGGTCAATCACCCTTTTGTATACCGACAGGTTTTGGGGCATTTTCATATTTGAGCATTGGCTTGGCGTTTGTTTTTACGCTGCAAAAACTTACACGCAGAAAAACGAGGATCTTTTATCTGGGATTGCAACGAAATTCCGTTCCTTCAGAAGATTTTGAAAATATATTTTAATGCGTCATTTACAATGATGCTTTTACTACGCTGAATGACATTTTCGTCCAGTCTGCAGTCCAGACGTACTGCAACTCATGCTCACCAGACGGAAAGAACTAAAAAGGCATTCTGTTGACGAATTTAAAAGATTTCCTCATAGACATAACTGAGAATATAAGTTCAAAAGGATTCCTGGACGACAATGGTCTCGACGCATCCACTACTCGAAACTCTCCTGCTTGTATACGAAACTGGATGCTAGAAATTTAGCAGTAGATGTCTCACATTTTCAAAATAAGAATGATGGAGTTTCATATTAATGAATATGCTCTGTAAACAGAACATCGTGTAGTAGATACAGCCATCAAGGCTAAACAGAACAATTCGAATGAACTCTGCAGCTAGGGGCAACTCATCAAAGACATTGTGTCTGCGTGATATTCTAGTGATATGATCAAACTGACTGTTCACTTGTGATTGTGCATATTTTAAAATTAGGAAAAAAGGGTTTCCTTTAAAAGATCTCTATAATGCTCGAAGAAACAACCACTGGCTTTAATCCTCTCCCCTATTCTTGCCTGTATACTTCCTACATTAACAAATTCTGTCATCTATTTAGTTCTTCTCAGAATTAATTTAAAAGGATTCGTTGGCATGAGTAGTTCAGAAGTATGCGCACACTCTTACATACGAGGACATTCCAGAAGTTTTGAGACAATTTTTTTTTAAGATATGCAGTTACAACTGTCCCAGATTATTGTAAAACAATAGAGCTTAACACTTTTCTGGCTAACCCTGGCTGTTATTAGTAGTTAATGAGTGAACTGCTTTCACCGAACGAGACAGTCCACGACATCATTCTCTACACCAAATCATAGAGTTCTTCTAACTCACAGTTATTAATTTCTGTGTTTTCAAGTTTTAGACAGATGGACTTTATTACTTTTAATATCTTCCGAAATAACTGAGTTCTGTCACAGGTCCGGATAATAGTTCCTCGTTCTTCTGCTGGTAACTCTTTGCAGCGTAAAGTCAAACGGCAAGCCAATACTCAAATATGGGTGAGCTGCCTCAAGACCTGTTGGTACTACACGGAAAAGGATGCCCCAGAGAGGGAGAGATATAGAAAGAGAGAAAGAGAGAAAGAGATAACTAGAAACAGAGAGACAGACAGACAGTGAGAGAGAGAGAGAGAGAGAGAGAGAGAGAGAGAGAAGGGAGAGACAGAGATAAGAGGGGAAAATCTATGGGAAAATTTACGGCCATACTGAGTCATCTAGTATCCCAAACTCTCGAAAGCAATCTTTGCACAAATTATTTGAGATTAACAACCAGAATTGCTGAAAACAATTTACGTACAGGATTTCAAATAAAGATTCTGTCAAAATCTGGCATTCCCAAAGTAAAGAAACTATTTCAAATTTTGTTAGGATCTAGTTATAGGTTTTAAAGCCTGCTCAACTATATACTTTAACTCCGAAGTCAGATCACGGCACAAAACTTGTTAGTCTTGGGTGCAATAACATAAATACTCTCTGCCACCATTGTGAAGGTTTCTGTGTAGAGGCGCTATGCACGGAAAAGTTGTCACTGACACATTCTGCTCTATTTACTCTCTCAACAGGCAGATAGCATTGATTATTCTACAGGAATCTAAAAGTTGGCTGCAACACAACTAAATGTATTATTTCCCACCCTTAGGGGACAGAAGCAGGATGGGTCGAACCGATCGTTGTGCTGATTAAAGATTCTTAGTAAATCCATTTTCTGTTACTCTCATTCATTACATATATGTATATATATTTTTTTCTTCTTAATTATGATGCTGTATCGTAGCAACTTTCTTCGAATACTTCTCCAAACCAGTCTACTACATCGTTGCGCAATACAAATATGTATTAACTAAAATTCTTCTCGCAGTATAAATATAAGAATAGTGTAAACCTCATTATTTTATATATCACCACTACAGTTAAATAAATCAAAATTAATGTTATTTCATACTACTTAATATAAAACTATATACTTACACTGAAGCTAATATTTCATATCTCTTTATAATTGGTACCATCTGACTAGATGTTCAATTACATATTTTATAAAATATCGTTGTTTTCTTTTTACTTTTCATATTCCCTAGCTGGAATCTTACAGTTAAAAATGTGTATCACACAAATTTGTATTTTCTTATTGTTTCCCACCACATTTCAGATGTCATAATATCAGTGGCAGTATTTTTCCCCGTGGACATAATATATTGATAAATATTACCAGTTTAGCAATTTCTTATTCAGAAAAACAATTTCGAGATATATTCATAATTAATTAAATTCCAATTTCCCCTAAAACAAGCCATTTTTTATAGTAACTTCTAAAGCACTTTCATTGGTTAATAGCAATTCAAACATTTGATGAATATGAAAAGGATTATGGCAAAAGCAAATACGTGTATGTGAAGTAGGATTGTATTGAGAGGAAATATACAAAAACAGAAATAGGCATTTGAAAGGACTAACAAAATGAGTTGTTCTAAAGTAAACAGATGTTAGATTAAGTAGGAGTCCTGTATGGATGTATATGCGCGTGTACTTAATAGTAATGTAAAATTATAGCCAAGCCAATATTATACCAGCGAGCTGGTAGAATCGTTAACACACTGGAGAAATGCTTAGCGGCATTTCTTCCGACTTAACGTTTTGAGTTCAAATTCTACCAAGGTCGTCCTTGCCTTCATCTTTTTGAGATCGATAAAATAATTACTCGTCCCCCAAAATTCCTGGCCCTTCTTCCAAAATGAAAGCGAACGCCCAACTAGCTTATTTCATATCATATTTCTAAATTTCCAATGATTTATTAGTTAGGGCGTTATCTTGGTAAAATATCAAAATAATACGAGGAAAGAGATTTAATATCGTGGATTCCTTTTCGAATCTCAATATTCCAGATTAACTTGCACTTGTCACTAGTATTTCTAGCGTAAAATATATATCGTAGACAGCTTCGGACAGCACGCATAAAGGATTGAACTTGGCGGTGTAAACTAATAAAACAATATTGAATACTACAACGACGATGTTCTTTGATCATAGCGTATAGTTAGAGCATTAAGATTTAAATGTCTTGACATTGCTCAAACATCTCACTAGATCTTCTCAAAAATTAAAATCAACTAACATAATATAGACATTGATAAAATTTATAAAACAGAAACACTATAAGCTTGAATGAAAGCAAGTTAGCAGAGGAAACGAAACCAAATGAAAATTTTCAAAGGAGAATAAACAGGTGCTGCGCACAGAAATAAAAGTACTGAAGAGAAAGAAATGCAAAATAAGAGAAGAGGAACAGAATTTAGCCATAGAAACAGGAAGATACTTCAGAGTAGATGTTGTGAAAGAAATTAGAAACCAGTGCAAGGAAGAGATCTTTTGTATAATCTTCTACTTTAGGTGGACAATAAAAAGAGAGAGAAGAGGCAGGATGTTTGAAATTGCTCAGAATGATATAAACTGCTGTGCATATTTAAATTTCTATCTTACTACGTTCTATCTTTTGAAATGTTTGAAGTTAAAGGGAAGACATCATGTAAATGTATCGTATCGTAATTCATTATTTCCTTCTGTATTTTTTTATTTTGCATACTTCCGTTATATCCTCTTCAGTTTCGCAATATAATTTTCTCAGTCTGTTTATAAAGTAATGCTTTAGCATATCTCAATAAATCAATTTATTAAATGACGTTTAAGTTATGGTTTACCATGTCTGCAGACGAAGAGTATTTGTGTTCAGAGGATTTTAAAAAAGCTACTGGCGTCAGAGCTGACAGAAACAAGAACAGCAATAACCAAAATGCAGAACAATGCCGAAAAGAAATACAACAGCAAACATTTACAATGATGTAAAGAAACTGTTTTAAAATATATTTAAACAAAATACAAGTTACGAAAAATAAGGGCTAACTTAATTGCCAATATTGTTTCTGTTTTATAACATTCACAGAGAATAACAGACTGAAGACTAGTGACGTAATTACTGATAACAACGAATGTAGAAGAAAAATGTAATTTGTGTTGGAAGAACGAAAGAGTGTTAAAGACAGTAATATCGTTGGAAATCTTTGCATTACACTAATTAGCGTTACGTTAATCTAATCTAATCTAACATTTGGCATTGACGCATTGTAAAAAGGAGAGATGTAATAATTATTGAAAGTCCAGTCGCAGTAGAAGCGTTGTGTAGTTTCAGTAGACAAGACGAACACAGTTCAAACAATCCTCCCAGTCTATATTTAGACACATCCCTGACTGACGATCTGCGGTTCCTTCTGCAAATGGTTTGCTAACTTTCTCCCGGTTTTTGCTAATTACAAGCCACAGGCATGGCTGTATGGTAAGATGCTTGCTGCCCAATCACAACTGTGTGGCATCTTGGACAAATGTCTTCTACTATAGCCGATCAAAGCCTTGTGAGTGGAGTTGGTAGACAGAAACCCTGTCGTATGTGTGTGCGTGTGTGGGTGTTTGACAACCGCTTGACAACCGGTGTTTGTTTGTTTACGTCCCCAAATCTAGCTGGTCGGCAAAAATGACTGATAAAATAAGTACCAAGCCTTAAAGAAATAAGTACTAGGCCCAATACATTCGCCTGAAAATTATTCAAAGCGGTTCTCTAGCAATGCCGCAGTGTAGTGAATGAAACGAGGTAAACATAAAAGATATATTGTAAATTAAACTCTTCCATGTACTTAATTTCATCTCGCTTTCTGCCACTTTGCCAATCGCTATTCATTTTTCTGGTGTAAGCACAAACCTTTCAAACTGAGGCGAAAGTCTACACATATTGAAGGAACTTGTATTGAATAAGACTGACATCAGGCGAAAGCTGATTGTTCATCAAAAGGCGAAGTCTAATGCAGGTTGCGGTCTCATTCCTACCTATCATCTTAACTACAATCCAATCTGTGAAGCGTTTAAGCGTGGAGCAAGTGAAAGAAATTAGCATAAAATGCATTAAAGCAGAATAATGCTTCTTGTAATTCCTTACTAAATGTGACATTCCAGTCTATAAATTCTAATGAACGAGAAAGAAGCTATTACAATAACTGCAATAATCAGACTCCACTTGTGTAGAAAGTGGAAATAACTTCCTCGAATAATCTAACTCATCTAGAACAAGTGAATGCTTTCACACTCCTATAGAGTTATTCGATTAAACTACTTCATCATTCATCACAACAAATAGACTGTTACGTTATCATGTTTTATATACATATATATATACAGTATATATATACGTATATATATGTATGTATATACGTATATAGATATACATATATACACACATACATACATACATAATACATACATACATACATACATACATACAGGCATGCATACATACATACAGACATGCATACATACATACTACATACACACGTACATACATATATGATATTTACGACATTTTTGTCAAAATTATCTTGACTTGCTTTATTTTACTTTCATTATAGTTTTGCAATTTTTTTCTCCATCTTTCTTTTTTATCTTATTGTCAGTTTAAGTCTTTCATAGAAGTGTTTTAATATTCCTCTTGCGAAATGGAATTGATCAGTCCGTCTGAGATAGACACAAGAAATAAAAGACTGGTCATTTCATTTCCTCTCTTTAGTATTTTTTCATATTCATGTCATTCGATACTTGAAACCAATAAATTTACATTGATATTTTTAAAGAATGCTATTCCTCCGGAGACGTTTTGTCAGGTCCATATGACGAATAAATGTACAAAATGCATATAACATATACTACATGTTTTTATACACATGCATTTGTGCAAAACACATACTTGCCTTCCTTTTCAAGCACACACACACACACACACACACACACACACAGTATAACAGTGAGAACGTTAGTCCGTGAGAACACATTTTGGAAAGTAACTTGCTGACAAATTTAAGACTACTTTATCGAGAATTTTGAATATTCTGTCGGCATTTTCCTACACATATTTACATACACCCACAGACACATTCTCACATAATTGTACATGCAATACAATCGTACATAGAATCATCTCATCAATCGAAGTAAAATAGTAACAGATGAAAAGATCTATTAACTAAATTTCTTATGATGCTAAATAATACATTTTACAGTATTCCATTGGTATCATTGGTTTTTCCAACACTCTGGCTTTGCTCAAACAAGACATAACAGTACGCTGTATATCGTTGCTTTGTTATTCTATCTGATTCTCTTTTGTCTAATCATATATGAAAACCTATACGATGTTGAACGGATAATTCACAGTACTTAAATACACTTGATAGATATCTTGCGCATGCAAGAGACACAGTCATGCATGCACTACACACACATATATATATATATACTTAAATGTTGAACGATGAAAACGAGTGCTCAACACCGCATTGGTGGATAAAAATTCTTTATTTGTGAATTAAGGCTACCATTGGTTTCATGTTAAGAAAAATAAGATAATATCCTAGTATAGATAGATAGATAGATAGATAGATAGATAGATAGATAGGTTTCTTTATTAGCCACACAGGGCTCAACACAGAGTGGACAAAATACAAATGTAGAGTTTTTCTTTTCGAGGGGGTCGAAAACAAAGCAGAAAAAAAAAAC
>NC_069001.1:21596707-21598518 GCF_001194135.2 Octopus bimaculoides | reverse complement strand
ATGAAGCCTAGGTGCTTCGCAACAAAATTATTTAAAAATTCCAACAAAATGTGGACAATAAAAGGCCAAATAAACGTTTACCTTCGCAGCCGATGTGACAGCACGTCCGTGAGAAGAGATAGATAGATAGATAGATAGATAGATAGATAGATAGATAGATAGATAGATAGATAGATAGATAGATAGATAGATAGATAGATATACACATTCATACATGCATTTAAATACAGTTAAATATATGTCCGGTCACAGAGTGACCAATGGTTTCGCATCCATAAAGCACTCAGCTCTGTGGACGACTCAGAAGACTAATTGTGGAGGGCATATAAACCCTCTTCAAACTGGGCAAAAGTTACCCGATAGAATAAGTATTAGGCTTAAAAAATAAGTCCTTGGGTCGATTGTTTGACTAAAACCATTCGAGTCAAATGACTGAAACAAGTAAAAGAATAACATAATAAAACAATGCACACACACACACACACACACACACACACACACACACACACACACACACACACACACACACGCACACACACACACACACACACACATATATATATAAGCATTGAGGGTAAAATTTATTATTTTAAAAAAAGAATTTATACAAGTGACCAGCATGCCTAAAAAAGTTCAAGGACTGCATATCATTTTCAAATATAAGATAAAAGCCACCAAATGGTTACCTTAGATGCTGAAAGTAGACGCCAAATCGTCTAACCACGAAAACTACTTTCTCATTTATTGCCGCGTTGGATGTATTCGTGCAAGACACTATGAAAAGAAACAAAAGAGCCAGTCAACTCCATACTTCGAAGATTCGCCATTAATAATGACACAATTATCCGTGAATCTTCAGTGGAATCTGCTGGGGATACATAGTAATAGAACTCGAATACATACCATCTCGCGTATAGATTTGCACCATTATGCATCATGTGTTCAATTCAAATGCCTTCACCCTCCACGCCAAGTCATAAGTCAACAGTTAATAAAATTCAGCAGTGAATTACCCAACTCGAGAACTAAAATATTTAAAAATATAAGTATTGAGAGTAAAAATTATTATTCAAAAATAACAATTATACCAGTGATGAGCATGCGTAGAAAAAGGTCCAAAGACTGCAAATTATAAGAGGAAAGCCACCAAGTTGATTCTTGCATGCTGAAAGTAGATGCCAAATTGTCTAGTCTGATATACATTATTGCAAGACAACGCCAGACCAAACATAGCAAAAATGACACTAGCGAAACCACAGCATTTGCAGCTGGAAGTTCTCCAACATCCGCCATACTCACCTGATTTTTCCCCCACTGCTACCACTTCTTCCAGAATTTGGATAATTTTTGGGTAGGAAAAAATTTAATTCCGACGATACTGTAAAACAGACCATTCAAGATTTTATTGACTTAAACATGGACTGGCTTTTACAGTTTTGAGATGGACATGCTACCGCTGAAATGGCAAAAGTGTATTGACAATATGGGTGCATACTTTGATGAATAAAACTATTCCTTGTATTTATAAAACATTAGCAAACTTTTTTATCTTTTCTACAAAATTCTTACTTGACGACCTAATATAATGATAACAATGAAATATATATATATTGATAACAATGAAATTGTTGTATACAGTACTCAGGTGCACTACAGCTAAAAAAAAAGGCGGTGCAGGGGCATCAGTTACACTGTTGGCGAATTTCAGGAAGCATAGATGTTTTGAAGGATGTAGTGTCTCGACAGCTAACAACTGATGCAGCTAATTTATTCCATGCTTCAGCAATTCTCAGGACTATATATATATATAT
>NC_069001.1:21594063-21595488 GCF_001194135.2 Octopus bimaculoides | reverse complement strand
AATTTTTAGAAAAAATTTTCTTCTGTCATCTAGTTTCTAATATCAAAATTCTTTTCCGTAGATGAAAATACATTTCTTAATTTTTGTTTTTATTTTAGTTTATTTGTCTGTTAAAAGTCTTTCGTCACACATTCCGTGACCTCTTCAGCGGCTCCCTGTTCTGTGTGTCTTCTTTTGCCCTGCCTATTACCTTTCATTTTTTAACATCAAATAAGAGAAATGACAGCAAAAGCTTTACAACAATAAAATTCTAATGGGAATGATAATACTGGATTTACAGATGTTTCACAAAAATTACTAGATTTATAGATATTATAGAAAAAAAGACGTTCGACAAAAGTCTTGAATTTAAAGATCTTTTAGAATAAACAATTGAATAATGTTTTGCCTTTTACTTTTTTAAGTGCTTCAGATTAAACGGATACACTCCTAAAATAATATCGGAAGGGTGGCTGTTAAAACGTTTTTTAATAAAAATATTGATGCTGATGCAGATATTTCGAACTTCTTCCCATTTGGAATTACTAGTTTTATTAATATTGTTCAGGTTCAATTTTATCAGATGAATTTGATCCTGTGTTCCACTGTCAACATTTTATCAGACTGTCCGTTAAAATTGCGCCTGCTGATTTTCAACACATTCACAGGTTTAGCTATATAGTGTCATTCTGTGCAAATATTATGCATGGTAGACTGAAAAATTATTTATTTAACTTGTTTTGGTCATCTCTGCCGAGGTGATGCCAGAGTACCAAATTCACAAGTATGTAGACCTACATATGCATACACATATTTAGTGCAAATTTTTGTTCAAACATCTGACATAAGATTATGGTTTATATTTGTTCTTCCTGATTTTTTTATCATGTGTGGAGTAGTGTGAATAGGAATTAGGTATAGATAGGGAAAGTGGTTGCGTAAAAATAGAGGACAAGGGAAGAATAATGAAGACTATGTAACTGTCGCTTGTGGATGGGAAAGGTTGGTGGAGCCATTTATTCTGGTTTGACATAGAAAAAATTTATCGTTTGAGATTCAGTCGCTTCATATTCAGATTCGTTATATTCAGCTTACAATTGAGGGTGGTTGAATTTTCTTCTGACAGATCAACATTCTACATATAGTTAGTTTTTATGATACTTTTCTTGCAAGAATGTACATTGATAATACTGTTTCGATTTGTCATAGAGCATAGGTCAGACGAAGATCGAAGTTATCATTGGTGTTATCTTTCAAGAAATTTTCAACTGGGTATTTCCAAAAAGTTTCGTTTGAAAAGATTAATTTACAATAAACTATTTATCTTCATCCCCAAATACACACGCACAAATATATATATATACGCACAAACATACATGTATATGTATATACATACATACATACACACACACACACACACACACACACACACATATATATATATAT
>NC_069001.1:21590952-21594053 GCF_001194135.2 Octopus bimaculoides | reverse complement strand
TATACACTTTTATTTTACCTAAGACGAAGAAAGTCGGCTCTGTTAGTACAATCGGTCGTCTGATAGAGCTCACTAATAATGGAAGATTTTTCAGCCATTGTGATATTGATTTGTTTTCAGATATAATGCATCTAAGATCACATAACTTTCCTTTTCCAAGAAAGTTTTCTGCAATTTGAAGAATGACCTGTCTACTATTTCAAGTTAGTTCAGCAGCTGCACACAGACATTTTCAGTGGTCCGTTAACTATGAATATGGGTGTGATGTATGTCTGTCTGTGTATGGTAAAAACGATTACAAATTCGGGTTTGGGGCTTTCATACAATGAACACCTGAAGCGAGTGTATTTATAGCAGAGTGGAGAATAGATGCTCAAACAACCCGATTAAGAGTATGATCGGAATTATATTTGATTGCCAATAGTTTCAGATGTTGAAATGTATCGTGCATATCTTACTTCAGCAATGAATATTTATTTCTTGGCGGAGTTAACAAAGTCATAGATGCGAGTGGCACGTTACTTGCGATTGATAGAAATGAATATTAGTCTTTTTCTTAACTGGATCATTAATTGCTTTAATGGCCTTGGCAATTAGATATCAGGTCATGCATGATATGGAGAGTAAATATGTTACAGTGATTCTATTTATGTTATCAAATCTGGTGAGTATAATTCACATTTCAATTCGTGCTATTGTCGACTGGCTTTATAACCTTTGTGTCAATAGCAAAAGTAGTTCTAATATACTGAAATTGATTTCATGGATCACGCTATGTACACCGAAAATCACAACTACACCGGAATGACAGTACCCTAATCTATCGAAAGTATCCAAAACAGAACTGAAAACGTTATCTAAATTTCAAAGAAGCTTCATTTGTTTTCTTTACGTCGATCACTATTCTTTTATGTTTCCACATGTCAGAAAATAAACTCTCATCACGCGAAAGGAAAATAAAAATAATTTGTTCCCAGTAAGAATTGAAATATAGTACGACGGAAGTAAATACACAATTTACCTGGTATTTGATTGCTATGGCAAATTGCCTCTCCTAAATAGGTCTTGTGAGGAATAATATTTACATATTTGTATTAATATTACACTATACAGGTTTACTTATTATACACGCGTTAGATATCTAACACACATTACACCTATTTCAACACCCACATGAACTATATATCTCATTTTCTCCCACTCTCTCTCATTCATTTTTTATTTGTGTGTGCGTGCGTGTGTGTATGTGTGTGTGTGTGTGTGTGTGTGCGTGCGTGCGTGCGTGCGCGTGCGTGTGTGTGTATGTGTGTGTGTTGGTGCGTGTGGTGAGGCGATTGTCCTTTTACACATCAGCTGTTACACCACTCATCGTTTCACCTCCATTATTGCGACCTTTCACTCTAGCAACTGTAATCTCTGTGTTTTTCTTTCCTTTTTTTTTCTCATCCTCTTCTAATTTCTCTTGCCCTCCTAATTTTAACTTTTCCCACTCTTTTTCTACTTTACCTCTCCATTAATTGCCTGTGTTACATTCCTCGTGTTCTACATCTTTTTCCTTCTCTTTTTTACTGAGTGTATACATATTACTTTTATCTCTCTCAGTAAATTGTTTTCTTTCACTTGGTACATTTCTTGTTTTCTTTCTTAATTTCTTTGTTTCACCCTCTCTTTTTCTCTCTCTCTCTCTCTCTCTCTCTCTCTCTCTCTCTCTCTCTCTCTCTCTCTCTCTCTCTCTCTCTCTCTCTCTAGCAATATTTCTCGAGGAAGCTTTTCACACCTTCACGTTAATTCTATTTCAAAAGTTAGATAGTTTTATAATTCCCAGTATAACAATTTCACTAAAAGCTTTTTGCAGGCATTAAAATTTGCACACAGCTTTTAGCATTAGGCTAAGAAGAATCTAATAGAGTTTAGTAATATTCATCTCTAGAGTGTTGTAAACCTTTATGACTTAGTAATTAAAATGGAAACAACAGTAATGCCGAGTAGCTACGTGATCGATTCATCGGATGATCTAGCATTGGTTCAAATACTCCATTAGCGTAGATGTGTAATGTTTTTGTTGATATTTCCATTGAGTGTTTGTTACAATACAGAATCACCCTTTGCAAAATGACAAAAAAAATGTTTACAAATTGCAGTGGAAATGCCGTCATCACCGGCTTGTTTGTCGACAGAGAGTTTACTATATTTGATATATATATAGTAAGTAAAAGGATTTGTAAGATCTTATAGATCATTCAGTTTATGGAATTTTCCGGACTAACCAGATGCAAATATGTTTAGATTAAACAATTTGAAACACGTAATTTACAGGATATCTTTAGGTGAATATAGGGACCTTGGTCGGAAGGCATCAGCTTTGTGAAAATTTTACTGTTTATAATGTATTTTTGTAAGATATAAGAGGATAAATGAGAGGTGGGAAGAAGTGTATTGAGGGTGGAACGTTACAAAATACTTTTGTTTCCAGGGTATTTTAAAGTAAGCATAAAGAAGGTATGGCTTGTAATAAGTCAGAAGCTGTATTGTATATAGCAGTTAATATTTACGATTCTAATCAAATGTTTAGGTATATCTGATACACACAAAGAACATGCGGTCAATACTGAATTTGATTGCTTGTTGAATTTACGGTCAGTATTAAATTTGGGTTGCTTTTTGAATTTCGGTTGCTTTTTCAATTTGGGTTGCTTACCAAGCAAGTTTCAGGAGATTCTCGAACGACTTTGACAAATGAAAATTGCATTTACATCCAAACCATTTTCGTACATTGGAAAATTAAGCGATAAATATATACAAATAACAGTACATAATCTGAGAGTCCTTTAAAGCGTATACGGGTATCATAGCAGACGCCTTTAAGTTACCCTATAAAAACAATATTACTGAAGAGATATCAAGATTCAGCAACATCATTTTGAAAGAGAAGACTAGAATTAAGATATATATACTCATCCGTGCTGAGACACGCATATATGTCCGTGCGTGTGTGTGTTTGTATGTGTGTGTTTGCGTGTGTGTGTAAATCTCTCTCTCTCTCTCTCTCTCTCTCTCTCTCTCTCTCTCTATATATATATATATATATATATATATATATA
>NC_069001.1:21589489-21590343 GCF_001194135.2 Octopus bimaculoides | reverse complement strand
ATATATATATTTCATATAAATTAGTGTACGTTTTATATACGCAAAAGAGGTGACTTTAACAAGACACCTTACATGCTAGAAAGAGCAGTTAAGTCCCAAACCATGAATAAAAGTATTTTCAAAGGGAATGAAAGATAAAAACATTTCAATAGTTACCCTTATACTTGAGTTTCAACATCCATGTGCAAATAAAATAATTTGCCATCCGTAAGGGCGCTAAAATTAATGTATATTTATGCAGCACTGAAGACACACTTGTTCCTTTCGTATACATATGAAACATTATAATGTATGCCAATGGAACACGTGTGTCTTCAGTGCTGCATAAATGTACATTAATTTTAGCGCCCTTACTGATGATGCACGGATGGCAAATTATTTTATTTTCACATTGATGTTGCAACTCGAGTATAAGGGTAACTATTGAAAGTTTTTATTTTTCATTCCGTTTGAAATTACTGTAATTCATGATTTCGGCTTTAACTGCCATTTCGAGCATGTAAGGTGTCCTGTTAAAAGTCACCACTTTTGTGTATGAAAACACACACTAATTTATATGAAAAATATGTTGCCTATTGACTTTATTACGTATGCTGGCCACCGGTAGAACATTTCTCTAACTTTTCTACTCTTATATATTCTCTCTTTACTTGTTTCAGTCATTTGACTGCGGCCATGCTGGAGTCAAAGCGACCCTGGGACTTATTCATTGTAAGCCTAGTACTTATTTTATCGGTATCTTTTGCCGAACCGCTAGATTACAGGGACATAAACACACCAGCATCGGTTGTCAAGCAATGCTAGGGGGCAAACACAGACACAGACACACAAACACACAGACACGCATATATATA
>NC_069001.1:21585202-21588184 GCF_001194135.2 Octopus bimaculoides | reverse complement strand
TGTGTGTGTGTGTGTGTGTGTGTGTGTGTGTGTGTGTGTATACAACCCCGCCACATATAGATAGATAGATAGATAGATAGATAGATAGATAGATAGATAGATAGATAGATATCCATGGATATATATAAATACACACACATATATACACATTAAAATATATATCAGAATGTAAATAAGTGACAAAGATGTACAGGTATCAATACATTACGGCCGTTTCCAGCGGCTCTGTTTAATTGATTAATGAAAGCATTTGCTCTATCCAGATGAGCATATAGATTTCAAACATAAACGATAAACCATTTTTAACAAATTTACATCAGTAATAGAAACCAAAATAATTGCATTGTTTCCTTATGTTATATTTGTAGCAGAATGAGTTTAGAAAACTATGCATATCTTATTAAGCCTCCTATTAGTTAGAGAGTAGTAGAGGGAAATAGTTGGGGTCAAGATAAAGGAGTGGTGACGGTAGTCATTTATATTTGAAGATTTTATGTAACATTTAGTCTCCAACCATTTAGAATTAAGTCCATTGGGAGTTGTCAACTGTATTATAGTCGATGGTGATAAATCAATTAATGTCAGACAATCTCCTAGACGCTCATTGTACTGGAACCATATCCTTTATGTCTAAAATCTATATGGTCATCTGAAGAGAGTGGACTCTTACAAACTGCCATAATACTTTCAGTAAACAATTAAATGGGGACGTAACGTATTGACACCTCTACATCTGTGTTACTTATTTACATTCTTGCGATAAAGACGTCCAATTGCAGAACTGGCTTTTGCAATCCTTCAATTCACTTCATCATGAATGTGACCACTACTTTACAGCGTACTTTCAGTGTAGTTGAATACTTCTACAGCTCAGAGAGGTTGATTGTTGAGAATCAGGAGAAGTCTGGCGTAAGCTTTTCAGGGAGCGAACTAATACATGATCTTTTTTTTTTTTAATGTTTATTGTGAGACTGAAGTTGCCACAAACTGTAACAAAGATGTCTACGCTCTGTCAAAGATTTGCTTGAGAGTTTGAATTCAACGATCAATTATCCGTAAACATGCGTTCCTTTGTGGAAGTGATCCCAGTTTCATTCATTACTTTCATGCGGCTGATATTGAAAAGACAACCATCATAGCTATACATGATCTGGATGTCAGATGTTTCAAAGGAGTGCTGAACATTGAGCTCAAGAGCATGAATGATAGCACGCAGCCCTGATTCGCACCGTTAATAACAGCGAAAAGTGCCGAGAATTTTCCATCATTCAAATCACGAAATTGCATGCCATCGTAAATCTGATGGTCATGTTAATGAATTTTTCCAGGCAACCAATTTTTTTCATTATTTTCCAATCGTCTCGTCTTACTTTATCAAAAACGTTGGTCAGTGTCATTAATACAGCGTAGAGGTCTTGATTTTTATGTGTCATTTTTTTTCAAGCTGTCTTGCAGCGAAGGTTATGTCCATGGTACCGCGAAACTTTCCGAAATGGCACTGAGCCTCTGGAAGTAGTCTAGAAACAAGATTCTGTACGAGCCGACTCAGCATGATCTGTGGTAGGATTTTCCCTGATAACGGCATGGGTGATATGCTCCTATTCCTGCCAAACTGTTGAGTGTTCCCTTATATTTGATAGAGGTGTACAATGCAGACATCTTAGAATTCTTGATTTTCCAACATATTTCTCACTTTTTCTCTGCTAGTCTCAGAAAATCGAGAGCCGCTCCCGTTTTCTTACTCTCATTCTTATATAAATATGTTTCACGCATTCATCACTTTCTAACTTTTCTTGAAGTTCTTATCGTACAGCATAAAGGAAGAATTCATATTAACAGTCCTCTAATATTTCTTCCCTCTTCCATATATCCTCCATTCTTTCAATAATTCTCTAACTTTATTTCCATTGTCTCTATCACGAAAATGTCTGATTACTCACTTTATACATCTTTTTCTATTCTTTCTACGTTTTCCCTAGTTCTTACTCCCTTTCTATCGACTAGCTAAAAAATCTCAAGGATCAATTCCGACTTCTTACTTTCATCCCCATATAAATATGTTTTACGTGTTTTCAGTCTCTCATTTTCTTAGTGTCCTTATCGTACAGTAATGGACATTTCAGATAATAAAGCATACATATATGCACATATGTAATGTATGTCTGTGAACGAGTAAAATGGAGTAGGGTTATCGCTCCTGTCACTCTAGCTACAGATGAAGGAGAGGAAGGAACGGTGTTATAGGTGTGCATATCTAAATACTATATATATTGGTAATTGTGTACTTTAGAAATGCTCTATTCATTTTCACTCAGAGTATTACTCTGAAAAAATATTTACCAATCAGATTTGTTTTATGTCCTCATAAATATATTGTCATAGTTCCAACTACATATGTTGCAAATTTTAAGAGAAGAGTTGGCAATTTTGTAAATAAACATTCATTTATTTTTAAAAAATACGCACGAAAGATTTTTAATAAAGTACTAATCCATTATAAATCTCCTTTGTTTATTTTTTCCCAAATCCACCTTCTATCCAGTTATTATGTCAGCATTTATTTTTGTCATTTCTTAAAATTTCACAATCATCCTGACGTGTTATCCTTAAAATATAAAACATGTGCCAACATATTCAACATTCTGTTTATTACCCGATATACTAAACAAATTTAGAAATGTTTTAATTTTCATTTCTCGTTTCACCAGCGTGTTTCCAATTCACTTCGGAAGAATTTCTATAAAAAACATTTGCCATGATGATATTTGTGATTTTTGATTCCTAAAGATACACATACGCAAATACATATACACATTCTAAACACGCACAGACACATTCATTCAAAGATATGCGCACAAGCATCTTTGTATGCATGTAGGTGTATATACAGGTATGTGTTGGCATTTTTATATGTGAGTGTATCTGTATACATATACATATTTATATATATAATCACTAATGAGAACACTGGTGATGTATATA
>NC_069001.1:21583176-21584018 GCF_001194135.2 Octopus bimaculoides | reverse complement strand
ATATATATATATATTTATATATGATTCCTTGATTAGTTGATTATAAACATGTGCATATATACACATCCATGCATACATACATATATACATGGATAGATACATGCATACATACAGGCAGACGGACAGACACCAGGCAAGGGTGATGCTCTATATTTTGAGGTTCAATTTTTAACTGCATGCTGTGCAACACCGACTGATGAGTTGAATATTCAAAGAAACATTTCGATATTTCCTAATTTAGGTTGTGTTAATCAATAATTGCTAATGTATAAATTGTGCTAATGTATAATTTGTTCATCTGTAATAGTATTCTGTGTTCATTTCTATGTTCCGTCGTTTTTCACCTTAAGTAAACAGTTATCTCGTACTTGTATCTGTTTTATGGATTCTAACATACTTTTTCCCAGCACAGCCAATGTGATGCATTTTGTACTCCCCTTCTCAAGTAGTTACTTTTTTGTTTCTGTTATATCATCTGTCTCTAGATGTATGTATGTATGTATGTATGTATGTATGTATGTATGTATGTATCTATCTATCTATCTATCTATTTATGTAACTATCTGCTTGTCTGTCTATATGTGTATGTGTCTGTGTATGTATGTGTGTGTGTATGTATGTGCGTGTATGTATATGCGGAGAGCTTACTTGATATCCTGGCAAATATCAAGTTAGCACTCCGTATAAAGGAATAAGTTTAAATTTCCAACAAGTAGATACCAGTAAATTTATGTAGAATACAAATTCCATTTTCTTTCATATATATGTGTGTGTTTGTGTGTGTGTGTGTGTGTGTGTGTATGTGTGTGTGTGTGTTTGTGTGTGTGTGTGTGTGTGTGTGT
>NC_069001.1:21570331-21580938 GCF_001194135.2 Octopus bimaculoides | reverse complement strand
ATATATATATATATATATATATACATATATATATATGTATGTATGTTTATGTATGTATGTATGTATTATGTATTATGTATGTATGTACGTATGCATGTATGTATGTATGTATGTGCTAATGGAATTGAAACAATTGTTAAATTTTTAAGGTGTGATCTAAAATATATACGATTCTCTCATCGTATATATGTTCCCAATTTTTATAAATAAATATATACATACCCTATATATCAGCCCCATTTTAGCACATGTCTGAAACAGTGTTTTAAAAAAAAGTGATATAAAGAAGCACTAAACGAATTCAACCTTCATAAAACAAGTAGGTTAAAATCCCTCTATATTAATCAAATTTCTTATAGAACAATGAACACCTAGAGAGAAAAAGTAAACGTACAAACTTTATTCAAACACTTTTGTGAACATCAAAGTACAGAGAAACAACTTTCTATACTAACAAAACCATGACTTGCTTGACTAATAACCCCAACTTTTACAAATAAAAACAAAACAGTAACGGAAATCACAATAACAAGTACAGAAATGACCAGCCTGAACTTACGACGTAACTACATTGTTTTGGAGAGAAAAGTTGACGCAGCCAGTTTACTTAGGGTTTAAATACTAGAATTTGTACTTCAGAGTTTTACACTGCCAAAGCAACAGGACTAAATCCAATAATATGAAAAGCAACAAAAATACTGTCATACTTTGTGCCTACCTAACAAAAGAGAAACACCTAAGAAATTGTTTACATAGTTCTACATACATGAGTAAATTCGAAACTATAATATAACCCCAAATATAATTAATTAAAATTCTTCCATAAGACTTTTCCCTAACAACAAACCACAAAACCCTAATTACCATCCACTCAACCCCATACACCCAAAGGTGATTTTCAATTCAAGAGAAACTATATTAATAGAAGACTAACAGTCGGACAATGGCTTAGCTGGTCGAAACTTCGAAGTCACTGTCAACAACATTCTTGTTTAAGAATAATACATTTGTACTCTACAAAATTATTGAGTAATCTATCAGATTAAGGTTAAATTGTTTACATTAACTGGACATAAAAACAAACAGTAATATATATATGTAGTTATAAAAATATATGCTTATCAATTGGAGTGAAATCCTGTGTTGAAACAGATATTGTTGTATTTCGTGATGGTCATTTTATTTATTATTGTTTTTTTTTTTGCCAAATTAACTCACGCAATACTTTGTTTTCACTCGTTTATTCCTGTTATTTTATTATTTTAACGAATGTCCATTGTCTGGAAATCTTTCGCCATACCTCTGTGACCTCTTCAGTGACATTTTTCGTTTCCGTGTGTGTTCTTGCGCCACTTACTCTATTCTGAGAATATATATATTGCGTGTGTTTATTTGACAAAAAAAAATTTAGATTAAAAATATCAAATAAAATGACCATCTCGAAATACAACAATATAAAAACATAATCATAATTAAGTACGCTGGGGTATCAACGCCTATATGCTAGAATTAGATGTCAAATACCTACAAGCCACATTATAAACAGGACATGTATAAACAATTTAAAGAAGAGGGAAAGATTGATAGAAAAGAAGACAAGACTGGAGTTGATTCCAAGCGCAAATTCAAAGTTTCTCGCTGGCTTCAAACTTTCGATTAAAGCTAATCAATCCATATCCATGATAACTATTGCAAAGAAACGGGATGTACCCTATTCCACGGAGTCCAGAGCTATGAACAGGAAACTTGGCATAATTAATTATGTTCGATGACTCCGCCACCTCCTAACAGCGAAGGCCAAAGCAATTAGAGCCGAGAGACGCCCAAAGCTTCTGTCATTCATCAAGCATCAGGGTGCAAGAAAAACTCTCGCATTTGTGGACGAGAAGAGGTTCACTGTGAAAGGCAAAAATATAAATATTTTCTTTTAAACACAATGAGTTGGAATAGTATCTTTGAAGAAGAAATTGTAATGAGAAAGAAGGATTAATTACAACCAGAACCGAGACGTTGGAATCACTATAATTAATTACAAAGTGTCAATTAAATGATATAGTAGGCTATAAACAAGTGTCTGAGGAAGTCAGGAACTGTCTTTTGAATGGCGTCAATGGTCCCCTAGATCGACCAACATCTAAGTAAATGAACAGTAGGTAGGAGCGCTTGTCAGAGATAAACAAGAAGGTAATTACAGGAATTAAAAGGGAATTGAAAAAGAAGGAAACAGTAGGATAAAACATGCATATGTCTGTGACTCTATGTAAAATTTGCGTACATCGAGGATCTAATTCCTTTAATAGAGGCTTCCGATGCCATATTCACATTACGAATAATGGTGGGGCAAATATCCTATAAAGTAGTATCTAGAAAGTTTTTTGCATAAATCAATAATCGGTTATATTTTTACACTTCTCAGTTCGATGTAAGTAAAAAAGAATTTATGGTGATAATATCAGTCATTGAATTGCCTTTTAAGCATGCCAAATATATATTCGGTTTTATAGAAAAAAAATTTCACTCATAAATTATGGAATTATGGATTCATGTGAAATTAAATATTTTTCATTTTATTGACACACAGTAGATGAATTTAAGTTCTGGATCCTAAAAACGATTTTCATACGCTTAATTTGGTAGGGAAGAATATTTTGATATTTGATTTAAAAGAATGAAAAGTGGTGTGCATCTTATGAGATTATGGTGTTATTTTCATGGATTTGAGTATACTCTTGGACCTTTTATTCAGTCACTACTCAGTAAAGGCTTATCATAAATATAGACTTGGTTTATTGAATATTTCCTTATTGCAGGCCACATCACTAGAAAACCAATTTATTGGTATTTTCATGACGTGCCTAAAATTCGATGGCGGTGAGGAAGTTCTTTCTTGAATAATTTTAAAATCTCAGAATGATTTATTTACATTTGTGTGTAACTCTATGACAGCTTCGTATAAGTTAATTCTAGTTAAAATACTGTCTATTTTAGGCTGAGAAATGAAATTTATGTATTGTGCAGCGACTTTTGTTATAGTCAAGTTATCATTTCTGTAAAGGCTAACGTCTACTGCCGTAAACCTCTTAGTTAATATATCTAACCTACATAATACAGGATCCGCTCGATAATACAATCACAAACACCAAAACGAAATATTGCGTAAATCTGTTTATTCTTTTACTTGTTTCAGTCATTTTACTGCGGCCATGATGGAGCACCGCCTTAAAGGGTTTAGTCGAGCAAGTCTACCCCACCACACTATACATATATATATATATATATATGTATATATATATATGTGTGTGTGTGTGTGTGTGTGTGTGTGTGTGTAGATAGATAGATAGATAGATAGATAGATAGATAGATAGATAGATAGATAGATAGATAGATACGACTGGCTTCTTTTAGTTTCCGTCAACTGAGAAGAATTTAATTACGACTGCAATGGGTTATGTGTTTCTACTTACTAGTAAATATTTGTATGGATTAACATGCATATTTTTCATATATCAGTTACTAGCAGTAACATTGCTGTTTCTCGAGAGCCACATTCAATGTATTATTATATATATAATTTACTCCTCTTGTATTTGTGTATTTTATAAGAGAAAAATATGTAATGATTTAAGTAGAAAAAATCAATTTCATACATGAACCTCTTGTATGTGTGTATTTCATAAGAGAAAAAAAATCATGTAATAATTGAAGTAGAAAAAAGATCGATTTCATTCTTGAATCTAATAATAGTAATGGCTAAATAAATAATTTAAGTATTTATGTTGTATTAAGAGTGAGTATTTCTTCACAAACGATATTTTTTGTTTTATTGCGAGGTGCATAAGCAAAAAGATTTGCTTTTACTCCCACGCGTGATGCTCCTGCATAAAGTTAGCCATGTTAAAAGCATGATTGTTAAAAACACGTAATAATTGAAGAAAGAGAATTGAAAGATTCAGTTTCAACATGAACGAAGGTAGAAAATAGTTATATCATACAGAAGAATAGCTTTACGGAATGTGGGTGACTGTGCGATGGCACTGAAAAGGTAACAGGTCAAGTAGAACACCCATTGTTGCAGTTACTTTTGACATTTGAATAGACCGCATGGCCAAGGACAATTGAAAAATTCAGTTTCGAATCTGAACCAGGGTGAGACTACTCCTACAGATTTAGATTTACTCCTCCTGTATGTATACATGAGAAAACATGTAGTAATTGAAGTAGAAAAAAGATCGATGTTATACACGTTAAATTATTGAAGCATTCTTGTTGTATTAAGGGTGAATAATTT
This sequence comes from Octopus bimaculoides, assembly GCF_001194135.2. NCBI lineage: Eukaryota > Metazoa > Mollusca > Cephalopoda > Octopoda > Octopodidae > Octopus > Octopus bimaculoides. The sequence continues at coordinate 21,576,650 of NC_069001.1, read as the reverse complement.
TTGTTTAATTTCGGGGTGCATAAGCAAAAAGATTTGCTTTTGTTCCTACATAAAGTTGGCATGTGAAAAGCATAGTTCTTGAAGTTGCAATCCAGCAACTTTTAATGTTTGGCCCTGAGTGTTATTAATGCTCATGGCAAAAGAAAGTGGGATAGGAAACTGTAACCGCTTAAACTAGAATAGGACATTATATGGTATCACTGGTATGCGGGGAATGAAGACGGTCTCACCTTTACCACAACCAGTCAGAATGCAGTTCCTGATAAGTTTGTGCACAATTAGTATTGTTCCATTGCATAATTTTTGTTCAGACAAATTAGGCAATAGCACAATAGCTTCCCCTGAAACAGGTACTTTCATTTTGACCGAGAAAGAAAGAGGCAGAATTCCGATTTCGTATATATAGAAAAAGTATAATAGCTTCCCCTGAACCATTTACCGTCATTTTGCCGAACAAACAAACAGACAGAGTCTCTCATTTATATCTATATATATAAGATTAGACAATATACAACGTATGCACATGCGTGTGTGTGCTTGTGTTGTGTATGCTTGTATCTAAATATATATGTATGCATGTGAAGATAATGGAAATGAAATTATGAAGGCGAAATATGAATTTAGAGAAGAAGAAGAAGAAGAAGAAGAAGAAGAAGAAGAAGAAGAAGAAGAAGAAGAAGAAGAAGAAGAAGAAGAAGAAGAAGAAGAAGAAGAAGAAGAAGAAGAAGAAGAAGAAGAAGAAGAAGAAGAAGAAGAAGAATTTCAAGTTGTTGGTACCTATGTGGAATAGACAGGATTAAAACGCAAAGGCGGTTAAGAAAAGATATAGTCACGTAAGAGTAAAGAGTTAGTACTTTAGAAATAAAAATAGGAAAGGTCACATGCGTAAATCTATTTAGTTGAAAGCATTAATATGTATAAATAATGATGTTCAAGAATGGACAGTAAGTTAAACTAAGTTTTGCTGCTGTCTCAGAAAAAGATTATTAAAAATACATAGCGTCGTCTGGGATTTCCAGGCTCAACAGTTGAGTGTAAAATATGGTAACAGTAAAAAGCAACTAAATACAATAAAATATGCTAACTCTTGGAATTTACAGAATTAAAAAGAATTTACTGAGTCGATAATTGGAATTGAGACTATACAATTAAAAATGCTGTAGATACTTAGTAGTTTTGTTATTAAGTTATTTTACCATAACTAAGTTTTCTGTCGAATATAAATTTCAAGGTGATATTATCAATATAAAACTTCGTTCTGGAATCCCTTTTCAATTTGTGCGTGTATTTATATCCCTCTTTAGTGTAATTATGTTTACTGTTTTCTGTTTTCTGAAAAGATTTATATTTTCTGAATTCCAGAAAGCTAATTTGTGCCTGATACATTAGCCCACTAATACTGGCTTACATGATACTCACTTACATGATACTCACTATAACTGATTTTTTTTTATTATTTAATTTTCAATTTCTTTAACTTTTTTAATCCACTATTGCAATTATCCACCATTCGGTAGAACCCCGAAGCCTAGTCAGTTAATTATCTTTCGTTACAGATTTTTCTTTTTTTTTTGCTTTCTCTTTTTATTTCTTCTTTTTTATCCATTTTATTCTTTTTCTCTTTCTCTTCTTCTTTTCCCCTTCTCCCCTTCTCTCCTCCTCCTCCTCCTCTTCCTCCTCCTATATCCTCTTCTTCCTTATTTTATTTCATGCCTTCATCTTAGTCTACTTCTTTTTAGTGTATTTTTTCTTTGTCTTAACATTCTCACACTTCTGTGCAGAGTTCATCCAAGACTACGTTTGCCCAATGTCATTCTAAAATAGTTTTCTTCACGTTCACATTTCTAGTTGTTTTTTATTGGTTCTGATGACATAAGTAATAAGTAATTATCAATGACTATCGCACTGATCATATACATATTTTCTATGATTTTCAGTTCTTATAAACTTGATTTCATGTATTCCTGTCCACTTTCCTCAAAGGTAAACTTTACTTTGGAACTTTTCTCTTCTTTCAAGAAGTAGATGTTTCATCCCAGTGTAAAAAAAATATACATTATCTCAATAATTCTTTGACATCATATTCTTTCTTTTTTGCAAATAATTGTATATCTGCTGGTAGGAGTTGTCCATTCTTATCACTTTGTCCTGGGTATGGCTTTAAACTGCATCCAGTAGTTAGGGCCCAATTTCAGGAGCCCTAGGGTTTTGAGAAGTGTGAAACCACCTTTTTAGCCATTATCTATTCCCAGCTCTAAATGGATCCGGATTTGTAGCACCTGTGGGTCCCAGTAAAAGGTTAGCTGATATATTGAAAACTGAGTGTGAAGGAGCATAAATTCACATTAGAACTTCCTTCTAAGAGAAGGTAAATCCGTATATAAAACTTGAAGTGCAGTCAGCTTCGGGTTGTCTTTATTTATATTGTGCCACTGGTGTTATAGATTTTGCGCTGAAAAGTAGGTTCAGTGCTGTACCTATTCAAAACAAATTCATGAATAGGAAATTCTTGGGCTCTTAACTCTACGTGGTCTTACACCGTCACGAGCTGACTTCTCACTGTCAATGCAATATAAAGTTCACTTTATCTTCTGCAACTCTGTTTCTAATACCTGCCTTTTCAAATGATCCATCCTATTTCTCCTTATAAATTCCATCGGCTCCAAGCTTATGAGAATCTGTAACGAATTATTCTTTTCTACTCTAGGTACAAGGCCCGAAACTTTGGGGGAGGGGGCAGTCGATTAGATTGACCCCAGTACGCAACCGGTACTTAATGTATCGACCCCAAAAGGATGAGAGTCAACCATGGCGGAATTTGAACTCAGAACGTAAAAACAGACGAAATACCGCTAAGCATTTCGCCCGGCGTGCTTAATTTTTTCTTAATTTTTTATTATCCATAAGGACATACATAGAAGGGACAGCATAATGAAATCGAATGATTTTACAAGAAATGCGATTGGGGTCCTTTTAAAAATTCTAAAAACATATATCATATTGACGGTGTGTATGCTTGTATGTAAAGACATAACAGATGGAGTGGAGGCGGGATTATAACGGACCCCACGAACCCCGCCTTACCACTGACCTGGGTTTTTAAACCATATCGCATTCACGCGGAGTCTTTCATGCCCAACATTCATTCGTGCGACATTCTTCCACATTTTCCAAACCTGTCTTCAGTCAAACATCCCCTCTCCAGCCCTATTTACCTTTTAGGTGGAATATGAAAAAATTCACCAGATTAGGGCCAGAGATAAAGGTGCCTGAACTTATTCCTTTCATTCTTGTCCTCCAATTAATCCCTCTCGCAGTTGCTACTACAGAGAGAAAACAATTCTTACCTCCTTTCGTTAAGAAATCCGGTGGGTTAATGTTCACTATAGATTCAGTCGACAGCCGTACTCTTCCTCCACCTGACAGCAGTTGTTCAGCATAAACCCACACGTCAGACACTTCCGGGCACTGAACTATAGCGTGCGGGACGGTTTCCTTGTCCTGCCCACATCTTGGACAGATCGGAGTGTCTCGGCCAGCGTGCCTTGAAAGTTTATCCCGGACAGGTAAGGCTCCGCGGTAACACTGCCTTACCAAAGACTTCTGAAAATTATCCGGGGTCTTCGGCCCGAACGTACGTTGTAACAGACTGGCCAGCTGATTATCGTCAAAACCTAGGGTCTCTCCCAATGTATCATGGCATTCCGCCTCTACAAACCCTCTATAAAAGACAGCAGTGGAACCACCACCACAAGAATTGCCCGAACGACGGAAAAGCAGGAGTGCCTTGCGACACTCCGCATACCATGTACCCAACTTCGATCTACGATTGAACCAGATTTCCCATCCAGCGAAACCATACTTGAGTATGTACTTGAGTATATTTCACTGATGAAGGCAGAGCATTTATGCAAAGCCAGAAATCCAGGATTTTAAATTATCTTATTATTTTTACTGGTTTATTTGGTCTTCGTCTTCGCTAATCGTGCCTTGCGGACATTTATTGTGGTTTTGGAGTCAGGATTTGACTGCTATTTTTTCAGCGTGGTGGTATCTCTTGATACCCTGTATTATAATTTTAAATAATTTTAAATAATTTTATATATATATATATATATATATATATATATATATATATATATATATATATTCTGTACATCAAATCCAAGGAGTATTATGTTTATTTGAATCATTGTCTCTATGCATGTATGCTCGTATATATATATATAGTTTTAGCACGATTCTACTCATTTAGTACTGGTCAACATTCAAACGTGCAGTAATGTGAATATCATTTAATGATTTAGAACGCGTAAGAAGCACTGATCCTTAACTCGATATTCTCTTATTTGGATCAGCTATACGCTTGTTTTCCTGATAAGTTTATATATGGGAGTGAATTTTTATTTTGCGTCTTATTCGTGTTTGTAGTCCATTGAGAATGATAGAATGTTTAACTGAAAGAATCATTTGATACGTTATCCTGCCGTGTGTAGTCCATTGTTAAATTCTATAATTCTTTCTGCGGTCAAACAACTTTATCAATGTGCTTCGTTGCTGTTCGTGTCAGCTGTGTATAGATTAATAAGTAGAAATATTTGAATTGACATCTGTAGTTCTTGCTTATTAAATTTTCATTTCAGCAGTCTTCAAGCTAGGTTTTTCGAATTACGAAATGAAGTTTGACATTAATTTTACTTAGTATAAGGAAATATATTTAGTTTTGATGTAGTGGAATTCTGCTTTCTAAATAAGACATTGATATTGATTTGATTTCAAAGTCAAACGGGAAGTTGTGAGATTTCTGTAGTTGTCAAGAGCAACAAAGACCGAAGTGAAATTAGTAAAATGTAAAATTAATAAGATTTACTACGACTGAAGATCATCGGTGGTGTAAGATATTTGTGTATAAATACAGTTTTTGCTTAATGTAACTACAATTATTTTTAGTTTGGCTGAAGAAAGGAACTTGAAAGGAACGCTGTAAGTATAGGTCCACACGCAGTGGGCTCTCACATACATAAAGCAGAAAGTTGAAAATGTCTATGATTTAAGGTGCAGGCGTGGAGGTGTAGTAGGAAGTTTGCTTTCCAACCACATGGTTCCGGGTTCAGTCTTAGTGTATGGTACCTTGGACAAGTGTATTCTGCTACAGCCATGGGCCGACCAAAATCTGGTGAGTGGATTGGTAGACGGAAGCTGAGAAAAACCCGTCGCATTTATGTACATGTTTATCTATCTGTATTGTTTTGTGTCTGTGTTTTTTCACACACACACACCGCTTAACAACTGGTGCTTGGGCGTTTTAGATCCCCGTAACCTAGCGGTTCAGCAAAAAAAAAAATAAAATAAGTAAAACCGATAGAATAAGGTGTTAAAAAGAAAGAGTACTGAGGTCGATACATTAGACAAAATAATTATTTTAGGCAGTGCTCCAGAATGGCCTCAGTCTAAAGGGTGAAACAAGTTAGAAATAAAAGAAAAGAGAGAAACAGATCCTAGGTGTATTCAAATGTCAAAACGAATATCAAGGGAAACATCTGTAGCCACAACACAAGTCAACACGAGAGAGACAAAGAGAATGCATGAAGGTGCAATTTGGAAAGCGACTGTCAGTAATAACTGTATTGTTCTTTATAAATCATGTTTCTATTCATTGGGTTTAATACCATCCCAAAGACATGCCTTCACGATAACGTACAAACACAGGCACAATCATGTATACACACTCTCATAAACATATACTAGCATAAACATACACTTGCTCACATATAAAAATACAAACCTGCGTTGAACTAATTTTAGAACTATATATCACGCTTCCAGAAAGGTTTCCGGAAGATGTCGCGGAAGATTCTCGTAAATAACACATGTGTATAATATATTCTAAACGAGGATAACAGAAACAGTGTTGTCACTGTTTATCATCAATATTATGTGAACTCTGATGTCACACACACATATATGTATCCAAGCGCATCGGGTTAATCATTTTCATGGATTCATTTTTTTTGGCGACATAACATTAATGGATGTACAACAGAGGGAAGTTTATCCCTTTTTACCAGCATGAGGGTTAAGCGAGTTATGCGGGTATTTCTGTGTGTATTTGGTGGAGAGGAGAGCAAGGTGATGGAAAGAGAGGAAGGAATGATAGTTATATTGGAATGGAGGTGTGTATGGTGGTGGTGGTGGACAGTTTGCAATTCATTCAGCTAATGTCAAGGATGGGTAGCACTTTTTGTTTGATTTCTTTTAAGGCATCACTATCTTCAGTCAATTCCGAAGTCAACAAATAATATATATATATATATATATA
>NC_069001.1:21558009-21570184 GCF_001194135.2 Octopus bimaculoides | reverse complement strand
TATATAATATGAGAGTTGTTTTGGGAGTTGAAAGTGCGCCTAAGTCTTAAAATAAATTGAAGTTTTAAATTTTCTTTTAACAAATTTATTAAGATGCGATACCATTTATTATTTTTTTTTTATCATTGTAAGTAAATAAAGGAAGTTTAAGAGCGATTGAAGGTGCAAAAAAAGATCCGATAAGGCATGTTTTAAAAAAATTAAATTTTCAAACAAATTCCAATATTCAGTAAATTTCCTAGTGATAGAAAATACTGAAAGTTCAAATGTTCTATGACCTTCCTAACAATCATACGTGATAGAATGTCCAGTAATTATAAAAGCAATAATATTAACAATTAGATACGGTGAAGTTTTAAAAGAGTAAGATAAATATAGACCAAACAATTCTTCGTCGTTGGAATTTACTGGTGAAAACTTGAACTGTTTCAAGTTGAAATTGCTCTCTGTATTTAGGATTTTATGACATATTTGCAAATTCTGATTGGCTATGAACACAATGACGTAACCTGTTTTCGTCTGCTTGTCACCTGATGCCAGTTGTCTCAGTCTGCTGAATGGTTATTTCTTTTTTGTTCTCAAGACTCGGTTTTGAGCAGGAAAAATCTAATTAGCTAAGTCTAAGGTGACTTTAGCGAATAGTGTTGAAAATGTGTGAAGTGTAATTTCACAGTAGTTTGAAGTTAGGGTTTCGAATCCTGGAGGAAGGCCGTTACTTCAACTTCTGATTCATTTTTGTTGCTTCTACCCGGTTTTAGTTATGTTGAATAAACTGAGTTTTCTCATTTTAGAATTAAACCACTTGATTTGAAACAAGTTTGAAAAGTGCAAATGCATGGAACCTTTGGTCCTTAAACCATCATTCTAGGCCAAGGAATCGAGTGAATAGACTCCAGTACTTATGTTCTTTTAAGCCTGGTACTAATTCTATCGAACTCTTTTACCGAACCACTAGGTTACGGGGACATAATCATAGCAAATCTATTTACCCAGCGGTAGTGGTACACACACACACACACACACACACACACACACGCATACGCACATAAATGTATACATTGCCAGTTAATGCTGCCAAGAATAATTTCCAGAAGTAAATTCTTCACCAAGGCCTGTGTGAACACATATTATTTAGGGAGTGGATAACATCTTTAGATTGTAGCATACATGCCTTTAATCTTCGTTTCGTTTCATCAGCTACGGAAACGAACTCGATCGTCCACAGCCCAGTAAATATGATGTTATACTTACAAAAGCAGCAGATGAATTGTCTGTTGAAATGCGAATGGAATCGTCTAGCTGGAATTAAATAATTAATAGTGTACTATACGGATTTCGTTCTAATATTATTCTGTGAAGTCATGCTTAAAACGTTCAATTCTAATCAGTCTGATCAGACCAAATGTTTCAATAATAGTCTCCAGAAAAAAAAAATACTCCCCTGAGCCTTGTCTAAACACATGTTTTTTTTCCGATTTGCTAGCAACTTCAATGTAGCCATTGGTCTATCCTTTACCACATTGTCATTTCTCAGCTAGATCATGTGCGGGTTTAATAAGTCATGCTTATATCCATATTGCTTTTGGTGGCCAGAGGACTGACATGAGGAGTCACCAGGTGAAGTGGATAAATTGTAAACAGTGGTGAATTCTGATAATTGTAATGTGAGTATGTTGCTCATTGTCGATTTGGCTGGAGTTTTTTTTTTTCGTCTTCTCGCAGAATCCTCATGCGTCGTCTTCTACGGGAGAGCCCGTCAAATGTGTGTGTGTGTCGGGAAGACAATGGGAGTTTTAGTTTCCCAAATGTTATTCATAATTCATTAATCACCTTCCTTTATATAATCTTTACGGAACAACTTGTTTATGAACTTGTCATCTCCAGTAATAAAAAGAAATAGTGTTGACGCTAGCGGTGCTGGAAATCAGAATTACGAATAACTTGATATAGTGAGATACTGATAGAATGAGTCAGCGTTCTCCCCTACCCGCAAACCACTGCATTTCACATTGTATAATCTTAATAATGAAAAGAAGTTTTACATAACTTCTAAAAACCAACCATTTTCCGTATTCCTTGGCGGCTTGTAACTTTTTTTAATAATAATGATTTCTAACTTTTTCCCAATGCTACAGCCATGAAAGGAAATGATGAATAATATGAACACCAGAAAAACATCACGAAAACATAAGAGACTTTATAAAAAGAAAGCAATGTTTTAAAAAGTGTATTGGTTTCGTGAATGCATCAAGATAACAGCTTTAACTTTGAAACTCAGTCAGGCATTTCCAGAAATTTTATAGTTTGCTCGTCTTTTATATTTTCATGTCAATATTATTCTTTGTTATTTGTCTCAAAATATCATGGTTACTTTGACGACTCAGATAAGCCTATTTCTGGTTAAACAAACTCAAAATATCCAGATTCATTCATCGTTTCCTGCCTTTTGAAATATAGGATGATTCCTAAAAATTCACCGCTATTCCTAAACATATTCTCGTTACGTTCAAAACTTACAGAAGTAAAAAGATGAAAGCGATATTATTCTTGTTTCATTTTGTACAGAAAACGAAGAAAAAGTGATCGCCATCCAAGGCCATTCTCAATAACAAAGAAAATAAGAAATATCAATAATATCAACAATGAAAGAAATCTATCACAAAAGCGTCAGCAACAAAGCAATATATTTTTTGTAGATTCTTTCACACTGTTCACTTCATTGAACATAAAAAGACGTATTTTTTTACACGACTTCTTTTAACCATTCATTCCTTTTGCCTTCTCAGATCCTCGATAAATCTAGCGCATTGCTTCTGGATTCTTGTCCTCTTTTCTGCGTTTACTTATTCGTTTGTAATTTATGTTGATTTTTGTTAAGTAGTTACAGAATGTTCGTCGTTAATACAACAACCAATGTCAGGATGAAATTTATGATGATAAAGAGGCGATGATAATGATGATGATGAAGATGGTGAAGGGGATGATGGAAATGCTGTTGTTAATAGTGTTAACTGTAATTATTTTAACAACTACAACGGTGGTGATGATGATGATGATGATTTCAAATTTTGGAACAATGCCAGCAATTTAGGTGGACTGGTTCAGTCTATTACGTCGACCATAGTGTTCAATTGGTACTTATTTTATGGAAGGATGGAAGGCAAAGTCGAGATCGGCGGCATTTGAACTCAGAATGTAAAGTGGGAAGAAACGCTGCTTAGAAATGTTTCCGGCGCGGTTTTGCTAGTCCGCCACATCAATAAATCTTCCTCATCTTTTCTCATTTTGGTACAAAGCCAGCAATTCTACGAGCTGTGTAAGTTGATTACATCGATCCCAGTGCTCAATTGGTACCTATTTTATCGATCCCGAGGTACGAAAGGCAACGTCGACCTCGGTAGAGTTTGAACGTAAAATGGATGAAATGGCGCTAAGAATTTTGTCCATAGTGCTAACGATTCTAACACCTCTCCGCCTTAATAATAATAGTAATAATAATAATAATAATAATAATAATAATAATAATAATAATAATAATAATAATGGTTTCAAATTTTTTCAAAAGGGTAGCAATTTTGGGGGAGAGGATGATTTGATTACATCGACCCCAGAGTTCAACTGGTACTCATTTTTATCGACGTCGAAAGGATGAAAGGCAAAGTCGACCTAGCGACGGGTGAAATACCGCTAAGCATTTGCTCAGGGGGATGACGACACTGCCGGCTCGCTGCCTTAATAATTATAATTATAATTATAATTACAATAAGCACGGAATTTTGTCAGTGAACAGGGCGCAGTCTCAAAGCGACGAAATTGTTTTCGCAAATTAAATTTAAATGTTGAAGTGAATCTAACGGTTTTTGTGTGTTTCTTAAATAGCTTATAAACACCTTCCACGCTGCAATTGTTTTCGTTCCAGCACACGATCTCAGATCAGGTCGTTTGCTATGCAAGTACACCTCCGTAATTATAATGAGGTAATAATCAAAAGAAGTATCTTCCAGGGAGACTCTTGTCCACCTTTGTTATTTGTTATAGCCTTGATCCCACTTTCTATGGTCTTACGCGAAGTCAACGCGCACTGCGAACTGAGAAAGAATAGACCTCATCTCAACCGCCTTCTCTTTATGGATGATGGAAAACTGCTCGCAGAAACATATTCTGAAATGGAGAGGCTGGTTGACACTGTGTAGATGTTCAGCAAGGATATAGGGATGGAATTCGGTATCTCGAAGTGTGCGGTTCTCCTTTTGAAGCGGAGAAAAACAGCAGAATGTAGAGACATAGCATTGTCAAACAGAGAGACAATGGAAGACCCGGATGATGTTGGGTACAAGTACCTCGGGATCCTGGAGCTGGACAATATCTTGCACAGTGAAATGAAAGGCAAGGTCATCACTGCATATTTCAAGCGCCTCAGACTTTTCATGAAATCAAAACTCAACTCAATGAACCTTGTGACTACCATCAATATATGGCCTGTTGCTGTAGTCCCCTATAGGGCACCCATCCTGAAATGGTCTCAAGTGGAGATTAACCAACTCGATCGCACTACCCGAAAGACAACGGCAATGCATGGTGCCCTCCACCCTTAGGCGAATGTACACATGTTCTACACGAAGAGGGGTAAAGGTGGACGAGGGCTGATTAGCGTTTGGAAGTGCAACAACAGTGAAAGAAGAAGCATGGCAGAATATTTGGTAAACAGCGAACAAGACCTGCTACAGTACGCTGCTAATGCAGAGGAATTTATCAAAAATGGACTTGAGAGTGCTCATGAATTCTGATGACGAACAGCTAACGAGAGAGAAGAAACCCTACTCTACATGGAATTATATGGTCAGTTCCACCGTGAAACTAACAACTTAGAAGACCAGGTAGCATGATGAAGGTGTCTCAGCATGGGCGACCTAAAAAAGTATACTCAAAGCCTAATCATTGCTACTCATGGATCAGGCATTGAATACCAACTCAGTGAAAAGGGATATATATACCACACAAGTGCAACGAAACTCTGCCGAATGTGTGGGAAGAGGTTCGAAAGCGTAACTCATATTGTTAGTGCTTGCGAAAGTCTTGCGCAGAAAGATTACAAGCACAGACACGTCAAGGTAGCTCAAAACCTTCACTGACTACTATGCCGGAAGTATGGATACGAGGTAACGGGTGTTTCGTACCAATATACACCAGAAAAAGTAATGGACGAAAAGGGAAAAGGCAAAAATCCTCTAGGACTTTGACTTCCAGACAGACAAGGTGTTAGAGTACCGAATAATTGACGTGGCAGTGCAAGGAGATCAACTTATCATCATGAAAGAAAGAGAAAAGATTGATAAATGTGGAGACCTGAGCATTGAGATCGCTAAGATGTGACGGCTACGAGAGTGAAACATAAAGACTGTCCCTACTGTCATCAGAGTATTGGGTTCAATAACACACAATCTGGAAAAACATCTGGAAACTTTAGAAATACCCTACAATCTATGTGCATTGCAAAAATAGGCACTACTTGGAACTGCACGCATATTACGTAAAGTGTCTGTCTGAGGTACTTCTTGTGACTTGACAGACAGTACAAACCCCAGGTAGACACATCTTCAATTAACTATATTGGATAATGTGTGACGTCTTATATATAATAATAATAATAATAATAATAATAATAATAATAAATATTATTATTATTATTATTATTATTATTATTATTATTATTATTATTATTATTATTATAGACAGAGTTGGGACCTATATACACTGGAAGCTATGCAAACACTATGGAATAACAAAAGAAAAATGATTTTATAGGCAAACACTAGAAGAGGTCACACAAAATGAGAAAGCAACTATACTTTGGGATATGCGAATACACACAGATAGGAAATCAAGGCAAATAAGCCAGACATAGTTGTCAGAGATCACCAAGAAAAAACAATGCTTTCTAATTGATGTATCACTACCAAAAGATGACAGTGTTTCTTTGAAAGAAGCGGAGAAACTTTCAAAATACAAAAATCTGGAAATAGAGGTAACTGAAATGTGGAGCCTAAAAACAGAAACAATTTCTATTATAGTTGGTGCATTAGGTACGATGAAAGAACATTCAGACAAATACATAACAAAAACACTAGGTCTTAGAAGTATACATAACATACAGAAAATAGCACTACAATGCACTGAACGCATCCTACATATAAAAATGTTCAATACATTAAAAATAAAAGCATCACAACAAACCACTGCAGATACCCAAGGCACACAGAGCTGCGTTCAGTAGTGCAGTGAAGTGAAATAAGAATACTGAATAATAATGATGATGATGATGATGATGATGATGATGATGATGATGATGATGATGATGATGATGATGATGTTGATGATGATGATGATGATGACAATAATAATAATAATAATAATAATAATAATAATAATAATAATAATAATTATAATAATAATAATAATAATATATAACATACGGTAGACAATTACAGGACGATATCATCTTTTCCACTTATGTGGAAGTTATTGACTGGAATACTTGCGGAGTCAATGTACAAATATCTGGAAAAAATGGCGTCCTGCCACATGAGCAGTAGGGTTGCAAGCGTAAGTACAGAGGTACTAAGGATTAACTCTTGATAGACAGAACTGTACTTAGAGACTGCAAGGGAAGGAAAACTAACTTAGCCATGTAATGGATCGACTGTCGTAAGGCGTACGATATGCTCCCACATTCTTGGTTTATGGAGTTCATGAACCTATTTGATATTGCATCGAATGTTGAGCGATTGCTTGGAAAAGTATGGCGAATTGGAGGACGGACCTGACAGCTTACGGAAGAAGTTTAGGGACAGTAAAACTTAGGAGGGGCATCTTCCAAGGGGACTGCCTGTCTCCACTGATCTTTGTACTGCGCTTGATACCACTAACACTGATTCTGAGGAAAGCCAAGGCTTGGTATGTATTCAAAAGCCGCCAACAAAAAGTGAACCATTTGTTATTCATGCATGAATTCAAACTTTATGGTAAAGATGAAGCCCAAGTCAGTTCCCTCGTTGATACGGTATATACTTTCAGTGCTGATATCAGAATGGAGATCGGACGGAGAAAGTGTGGCATTTTAGTCTTGAAGAGAGGCACAATCAAATGTATGGACGGGCTAACGATACCGTCGGGGGAAGTTATGAAACAGATAGAAGAGACGGGCTATAAGTACTTGGGGATTTCAGAAATGGATAAATTGATGGAGAAAGAAATGACAGAAAAATTTAAGGTGGAGTACTTGTGCAGACTGAGACTGATCCTTAAGTCGAAATTAAATGGACGGAATAAGATGGAAGCTATCAACACCTGGGCGATTTCACTCCTTAGATATGGAGCAGGGGTAATCGCATGGAAAGTAGACGAACTAAATAGCTTAGACAGAAAGACAAGGAAGTTGCTAACTAGATATAGGCCACTCCACCCAAAAAGTGACACAGACAGACTGTGTACCAAGAAAAAGAGGGGGAATAGGACTTATTGGATGCGAACTCAGCGTTAGATCAGAAGAAAACAACATAGCATGGTATGTAAAAAATGCCACAGAACCGCTATTGTTAGAAGTAGGACGGTCAGGTTTGTGTAGGATGAAAGATTTCAAAGATAAAGCACTATACAAGATATTTGAAAACGAATGAAATTGAAAATAGGTGGGTAAAGAAAAGAATGCATGGTCAATTTCATACGGGTTTTGAAGATAAGACAGACAGAGAAAAAAAGATGGCTATGGAAATGGAGGCTCTAATCTGTGCTGCCCAAGAGCAAGCACTAAGAACAAACTACATAAAATACAGATTAGACAACACAGCAGAAAGTGATAAGTGCAGAATCTGTGGACAAAACGGTGAAGCCGTATGGTATATTACCCGCCAATGTACGCCACTAGCTCAGAAGGAATATAAGAGACGCCACGACAATATAGCCAAGCTTGTCCATTGGATACTCTACAACAAGTATGGACTTGACTGAGCAAAAAATTGGTACGACCATAAACCTGAAGGCATCGTCGAAAATGACAATGCAAAGATCCTATGGGACGTTATGATTCAGTGTGACCATAAGATAAAGAATAGGAAGTCAGTCTTAATTGAGAAAGAAAGCAAACTATTCTGGATCATAGATATAGCATGCCCAGCTGACAAGAAGGTATGCGATAAGGAAGAAAGAAAAGTCGAGAGATATGACAGGTTAGCTTGGGAGGTTAAGCAGTTGTGGTCGATGAAAAAGGTGGTAGTAGTACCAATAATTGTTGGAGACCTGGAAACTGTGAGCAAAGTACGTGGAACAAATAGGGGATGCAATAAGGGTGGAGTACATGCAGAAAACAGCACTGCTTGGAATCGCTCGAATACTCCAGAAGGTGCTCGAAAAATAAGGAGTGTTACCTTAGTTTCCTGGTAGTGAACAGCCGACACTGTAGTACATCTTCAGCATTAGAAGCTGTGCAAAGCAATAATAATAATAATAATAATAATAATAATAATAATAATAATAATAATAATAATAATAATAATAATAATAATAAACACCAACAACAATTCTCATCATCATCACGACCATAATCATCATCATCATCACCTAAATCATCATCATCATCTTATCATCATCAGCGTCATCATCATCATCATCATAATCGCCATCATCATCATTATCCTCATTATATTTGTCGTTACTTGTAATACTTGACCACAACTCGCTTCCTACTTGTTATGATCGTCATTATCTTCTGGGTGTAGACTCTTCCACCAGTCCTCATCATCTGCCTTTGTACCAATATCGAGTCAGCTCAACTTGTTACTAAGGTCTTCGCTGAGATTGTCTCACAATTCGCCATTCCAGTTTGCTGCTGTCCAGTCGCATTTTTGCCGGCTTCCCTCGTCATTGCCTCGGTTGGATGTTCATGTCGAGCTTTTGTGAGTGTGAGTCTGTGTTCTGTCCAACATTGGCCACCCTAATATCCCGCCTGTCCTGTCTTCTGAGAATGACAGTCAATAAGATGCCAATGCTGGCTGCATGGATTCATACAGACGTCTTATATTGCAAGCAAAATGCTGTGTTGGTAATCAGCAGGTCATGCGCTGCACAGGTCTTCAGGATTATATGACCATTGCTGCAGCAAGAGCTGCAGCTCTTGCAAACTCCGTTTCTTCCAGTGCCCCCCCCCCTCCACATATCAGGTAGTGTGCACCAAATCTGGTGTTGAAGTCGCCAAGTATGACGTGCTTCTCCTCTTTACGTACGGTTGTTATGAAGGCTTCCAAGTCTTCATAAAACGTTTGTCCTGGTAGGGGCGTAGCCACCGAGAAAAGTGGCATACCAGTTTCTTCTGTGTGGGGCCACAGTCGGTCATTCAGTCCTCTGGGGAGACTGGATAGCTTGCTGATCAGACAAGATTTGATTGCGAAAACCATTCCTGCTTCACGAGGTTCGTCGCTACTTCGCCCACACCAGAAGGTGCAGCCGATTTTCATCTGAGTCACTAACCTTTGACTGCAAGCCTGATCTCACTCAGAGCATTAATGCGGGTTTTTTCCCGCTCTTGTAACAAGTGCCATCCGTCTCTCAGGTATGTTTCTTTTGGAGCTGCTCATGAGAGTTCTCGCCCTCCATGTGCTAATGGGGAGCAATATCGCCGATGTTTACGTCTTGGTTGTTTCGGCTGCATAGTTGGGATCTCCACCTGACAGAGTACGCAGGGCAGAATGAGGTGAAGTGAGTTATGTTTAGAGCACCACTTTTTTTTAACCCCTTTCTCAGGACAAGGAAATGAACAGAGCATCCTGGAGAGGGTAATCCTCAGATACACAGGGACTGCCGAACACCACTGCTGCTTCGTTCAGTGGGAAGCTTAGCCTATGTCCTAGTCCACTTGTGTGTAGGTTTGTGACCACAGCTTCCATTGCATCCATACCTGCTGCTTTGTCATTTGCCCATCTCCACAATACTTGAAGGTGGGACGGGGTTGATGTGATTTCATTGGCAGGACGAGGTCAAGATGACTAGAGATAGGTCGGGATGCAGTGTATGGCCGCGTTGTCTTTCTTGTTTCGACGTGTTCTATGCATCCCTGCCACTTACTTGCTGGTCTGCCTTCATCTTTGTTGAACCAGTTTCGTGGTTTCCTCCGCATAGTCTGCCGGATCCAGTTTTCACATGCATAAGTAAATTAGTCTTTGCTCACCGAGGGTTGAAAGCTGTCGGCTACGCCTACCATGGTTTAGCCGGCCTGTGGAAGTCGTTGCTCAAGGTATGACTGCAGGTGCATGCAAACAGCTTAGAGGAGGAACAGTTGAGAGCTAGATGCCAGACGGGGACCGGAGTGGATGTAATACTCCGAAGAGCACCACATGTTCCCCCATCAAAGGTACTAGCCTATCCAGACACCCATACACACACATATACATACATATATTTACATATATTGGGAGGTAGATATTCAAATAGACAGACAGACAGACAGACAGAGAGATAGGGAGGGACAACAAAGTAGATACACCAAATATCCGTGTTTCTATGTCTGTGGGGGAGCAAAGTTAGGGCAAAATATTGGGTGATCAAAGGGTCTTATAATGTGGTTGAAGAGCCTTTAGTTCAACGAGGAAATCATCCTACCTCCACTCCATATTGAGCTGTGCATTATGAAGCATTTAGGGGCTTTAAGAACAGAAAATTGATGAAAGATAGGAAGCTTGTTAATTCAGTGAATTGAATTGAAACAGTGGCATGGAATTCATGTATAATACATGAATTACTCTTTCTGAGTAACTCTTGTTACATCTATGCTGAAGTAGTCGACAGCATGACAGAAACCTTTAAAAGTCGGAAGCAGATATGAGCATAAAACTGCATTATCGCCATAGTGACCGTGATAAATTTCTTGAAAATCTTGGTGGCATAAGTGACGGGCAGGGAAGACGTTTCCTTCGGGACACAAAACTAATAGAATAAAGGTATCAAGGCAGATGTTACTTGCATATGATGGCAGGCTACTGTTGGAAGTTGGCTCGCAAGAGTTCTGAGGATCAGCATTCACGAAAATAATTGAAATGCAAATTCATGGGTAGTTAGGTATAAATAGTGATGTAATTTGTCTGCAAAATTTTTAAGATTTTTACATCCCACCTCTTTTCGCTTACAACCTCTATTCAAAGCAATAGCCAGAGTCCGCTTCCAGCCAACAATATATTGTAAACAAAGCGACCATCGGTCACTTATTTGCAACACGCAAAACAGCAGGTTGTAAAATCTCAAGAGGAGATCAGTGTAAAAACAATACTACTAGAAATATATTGTATATAATAGGTGCAGAAAGGCATCGACAACTGGCTAGCAGAGAACCTGCCTGGGGTTAACCTAGTAGTAACATTCAACTGCCACTCCGATGTGGCGATTGACTTTACTTCTTGGTATAGTTACTACTCTGATCCCTTTTTGACATTTTACAACAAGCTTTTACGACTCTTTAAACAGATACATTATGTGCTTCAAGTAATCAAACAACCATTGTCATTGGCAAACCAAAAAGTACACGAACAATGACAAACACTGAACTGTAGCTAGGTGATCTTAACTCGTCGCTTGACTGCAAATCACGCTTAAGATCCGCAGGCCTAAATTCATTTCTTTTCCTACAATCTATTCAAACCTATAGTGAGGTAAGCATGGAAAGTAAAAATATCTTCAAGCCCCTCAAATCTTTCATCCGGAGTCTTCACAATTCATCAAACGTAATAACAAAATGTAAGAAAACACACACACACAAGTAGGGAATTTCTGTACGTTTTCTAAAGAGTACTTTATGAATGGATACTGATATGTTTGTTCCCTTTTAGTAACAATTTACACCTAAGTTACCACAACGTTGTTTAATGAGGCCAACCAAATGCCTCCCACGATAGATTTGTAAAATAAAAGTAATTGGGAAAGAGAGATATAATACTGTTGAAATAATCGCAGAGATACACCGGTTTGTGCATGCTTATATTTGCATACATATTCATATATATATGTACACAGACACATACATACACACACACTCATGTTTGTATGTATGTATGTACATGTATGTATATATATATATATATATATATATATATAGAGAGAGAGAGAGAGAGAGAGAGAGAGAGAGAGAGAGAGA
>NC_069001.1:21551010-21557984 GCF_001194135.2 Octopus bimaculoides | reverse complement strand
GAGAGAGAAGAGAGAGAGAGAGAAGAGAGAGAGAGAGAGAACTTTGCAACGTGGACTGGAAAATTTGTCAGAAATTGGCAGGTTGAAAATCATTATAATAGGAATGTTTAATATATTTTTTTACGAATTATTTCTAAGAAGCTGGTACATTTTTCTGTTACCTTGGTGTATGCAATTTTGCTTTAAGAAATAACATTTGTTTGGTTTGCATTCAATTGCCAAGTTGCGTGTCTTGTTTTTCTATTTCTCATACTTGGCAAATCTCTGGTTTGTTAACTAAAATATTTGGCAGTACTCGAAGCTGTTTGTACTTTATAATTGTGTTATTAAACTTAAAATTTTAAAATATATGTTGTACGCAGTCTTGTTTTATTGAACTGAAAATATATGCGGCAGAATGTATAGGTGACATATGTTTTTAATCTGCTTTGTTGCTATTTCATGAAATCCATTGTACTGTTTACAATAACAACATATACACACAAATACATAACATATCTGACTCAAAGGTTATATGACGTAAGTGTTAGATCACAAAAATGTATAATTTTGTTTCAGTGTTAAACTTACGAATTAGTATAGCTTCTACCCTGAATGCTAAGTATCAAGATATTCCGCTCAGCGTCTTCGATAGTGCACGTCTAAATTGTTTTGCAGCGTTCCCTGCTCATATATACGTGCAGTATGCCCACTCAACCACATTCACCAAAAGCTATGTCTACCTGACATCTACACATATTGCACTGCGAAGGTTGCTAAGTACCATAATGTGTCAGTGTCATACCATGGTATATAGTGACATTTGGGCACAATTCATGTGTGGGTTATGTAATCGGTTATGCTGATGGTTGCCCTTGTGTTCTTCGTTGCCGAACGCCATGGAAACAACTAATGGGCAGGTGTGATGTCACATAGCATCAGAATATGTGCCTTAGGCTGTACTTGCTTAAAGATGACCGTTAGGTTTACATACACCGTCCCGATACCTCTAAGTAAGATTTTGCCTAAGATGTCTGAAAGTGATATCTCCATCTATACATTAGAGGGAAGAAGTTAAGTATTTATGAGCTTGACAATGCACAAATAGGCAAAAAGATTACCTTTCATCTCCTACATGTCTCTTTCAGGGAAGATTCAGAATGGCATTTGTTTCGTGAGTTCTTTCAGCTCCATAAAATAACGTTTGAAGTTACCTAGCAATAACCACACTTTTAGAAAACCTACCCTATTCCTTAGCTATATAAAATGATAGATATGCATGAATATTCTAATATAATTTTCGCTTGAAACGTCTAAAATAATCTAGGGTTACGCTTGTAAAATATCGACAAATTTCGGATCAAAATTTTAAAGATGCAATAATTATAGTTGCCTTTGATAAAATGATAAGTAGAGATTAATAAAACTGGAGAGAAAAACATTGTAAATCTAAAACTATGAGTCTCTACACTTGCAAAAATTATTGACACATCACATAACTTTGGACAGCAAATGAGGCACTCATATCTATAATACACACCTGGCGAGCTACACCTCTGAAACCAATCATTATTTTTTAGTGAAACAACAAGGCTCTAAGGAACAGCTACTGTTGTAAATAGAGGGAATCAATCTTCAGATTGGCATGGCTTCTCTAACGGAATGTTTTCAATAGTAGCCATTCCACACTCATGAATATGGTAGTCACCCAAGTTAAATAACATAGCCCTAACATTGCTGAAGTATAACATTTATGTGTTGGAAATTGGAAAACATGTGCTATATTGAAAATAAAGGAAACGATCATTAAAAGTAACCTTTTAACCATAAGAAGAGGGAATAGCGAAGGGCCTTCGTCATTCCCTTCCATTTTTAGGTTTTTATAACCATATTGACAAAGTGAAATCATCATTGGCTATTGATGATATGAATACATTATAAATCATGTCCTCTATATTGACGATTTAAACAAAAATGTAGTAGAAAACCTCATAAAACTTCCCATAGTTCCAGCCAGGCGTATTTGTGGATTTGGTATTAGGTGAACGTGCCACCGTAACATAAAAGAGAGGTAAATTAACTAGCACTACGAATATTGCACGAATCATAAACACTGGAATCAGAGACGTGGATCTCATGCGTTCCTACACTACCTAGAAATAAACAAAACAATGACTATTCAGCACAATACAGAGCCAATTCAGAAGGAATACCGCGCAGAAGAGATAGACTAATATTAAAAACTAAACTCGATACCTAAAAATAAGTCAATAAGTTAATAGGCTATCCATACCATTCATAAACTTCAACTTTGATATAATATACTGGATGCTATATGAGTTCAAAAGTTTAAACAACAAACAAAAGACAGGGGCAACTGACAAAGTATCGTAATCATTACTCCACAGCTGATACACGCAAAATATATCAACCTTGCATGCAAGGAGGAGATGGCCTGACACGAGCTGAAATCTACAACAGAATCACTGCTGTCAGACTGAAGAAAACAGTTTCAAGCAAATAGGTGAAAACTGGTATATGTAATAAAGAAATGAAAAAACAAACAATGCAAAACCTTTCCACTAGAAATTGATAAAGTACAAAGCAGAAACAAAGTACACTGGAACAATAACTCTAAAGAACACAAAAGAACGGTTTAGCAGACAAATATGAAAACCGAATAATTACAAAAACCTACGAAATAAGAAATAGAAATAAAAACTACTTTACTGCCAATCTTCCGCAACGTTCGACAGGGAGGAATAAACCAAATGAAAGCCAAAAATCATCAAAGTTTCTGGACTAAAAGCAGAAGAGGAATGCTTCAGAGTTTCTAAGATAAAAATACAAAATGTAGAATCAGCACAATGGCACGGATAACTACATCATCTGCGGTGGTCTGGTCTAGCCAAATCTCATTATGTACACAGACATAATCAAGTTAATATCTATATCCATCTACAGGACAATATACCAAAACTTGAATATAAATACAAAGAAGGCTTGCAAACGTATATCTGACACACACTCAATAAAATTGGCACTTAAAGTAACACAGCTCACGCAGCATGCCTAGAAGAGGCACAAGACATCCCGAGTCGAGCTGGTCTACTATTTCGTCAAATGTGTTGCAGAATCTGCATTTAGGGTCAGAACCGTTTTGAAGAACGTCAGTCGTGTAGTTTTTTTCTAAGCCAGCTTTGCTCTTGTACCGCCAATATGAAACCTTCAGTCTCTGCTTTCAGCGCTGGACTTCTCAGTCACTGATAGGCTGTTGTTCTGGGCTGTGGATGACATCAGTTAGAGATGCAGTGAAATGTCGGCGTACTTCTGTCAAACAATTCAGCCCAAAATTACGAAGTCGGTCCAGTCCTGCGATTTTCCATTTGTGAGACTTCCTAACAACACATCATAGCCCTTCGATTTCTATTGCTTCCCATTTCTGCTCTTCAAGTTCATCCAGTCTCACTTTCGCGCGCTCTGTCCAGTTAGCTTTAGCATTATGTTCTTTTTTATTGCCACATATCTTCTTCCGGAACTCTTCCGTTTCTTTAGTCTGAGGGGACACCTTTACTTCCATCTTTATAATAATAATGATAATAATAATAATAATTATTATTATTATTATTATTATTATTATTATTATTATTATTATTATTATTATTATTATTACCCATTGCTTTTGCACAGCTTTTAATTCTGGAGACGTATTACAGTGTCAGCTATTCACTACCAGTGAACTAAGGTAACACCTCTTATTTTCCGAGCACCTTCCGGAGTATTAGAGCTGCGTTCTGCACGTGCTCTACCTTTATTGCAGCCCCAATTTGTTCCACGTACTTCTCGATATTTTTGCTCAATGTTCCCTGGGATCCGATAATTATAGGTAGTACTTCTACTTTTTTCATCGATCACAACTGCTTTCCTTCCCAAGCTAACCTGTCCTATCTCTTGACTTTTCTTTCTTCCTTATCGCAT
Organism: Octopus bimaculoides; assembly: GCF_001194135.2. Taxonomy (NCBI): domain Eukaryota; kingdom Metazoa; phylum Mollusca; class Cephalopoda; order Octopoda; family Octopodidae; genus Octopus; species Octopus bimaculoides. The sequence goes on along the minus strand of NC_069001.1, from coordinate 21,554,027 downwards.
ACCTTCTTGTCAGCCGGGCATGCTATATCTATGATCCCGCATAGTTTGTTTTCTTTCTCAATTAAGACTATGTCTGGCTTCCTATTCTCTATCTTATGGTCGCACTGAATCATAAAATCCCACAGGATCTTTGCATTATCATTTTCGACGATGCCTTCAGGTTTGTGGTCGTACCAATTCTTTGGTCTGTCAAGTCCATACTTGTTGCAAAATGTCCAATGGACAAGCCTAGCTATGTTGCCATGGCGTCTCTTATATTCCTTCTGAGTTAGTGGCGTAAAGTGGCAGGTAATATACCATACGCTTTCACCGTTTTGTCCACATATTCTGCACTTATCACTTCCTGCTGTGTTGTCTATTCTGTATTTTATGTAGTTTGTTCTTAGTGCTTGCTCTTGGGCAGCACAGATTAGAGCCTCCGTTTCTGGTTTTAAATCGCTTTTAGTTATCCACAGCCATCTTTTTTCTCTGTCTTATCTTCATCATCCCTATGAAATCGACCATGCATTCTTTTCTTTACCCACCTATTTTCAGTTTCATTCGTTTTCAATTTCTTGTATAGTGCTTTATCTTTGCAATCTTTCGTCCTTCACAAACCTGACCTTCATACTTCTAATAATAGCGGTTCTGTGGCATTTTTTACATACCATGCGATGTTGTCTTCTGATCTAATGCTGTGTTCGCATCCAATACGTCCTCTACTCCCTCTTTTTCTTGCTGCATACATTCTGCCTGTGTCACATTTTGGTTGGAATGACCTATATCTAGGTAACAACTTCCTTTTCTTTCTATATAAACTGTTTATTTCGTCTACTTTCCATGCGATTACCCCTGCTCCATATCTAAGGAGTGAAACCGCTCAGATGTTGATAGCGTCGATCTTAATCCGTCCATTTAATTTCGACTTAAGGATCAGTCTCAGTCTGCGCAAGTACTACACCTTAAATTTTTCTGCCATTTCTATCTCCATCAATTTATCCATTTCCAAAATCACCAAGTGCTTATAGCCCGTCTTTTCTATCTGCTTAATAATCTACCCCGACGGTATTGTTAACCCGTCCATACATTTGATTGTGCCTCTCTACAAGACTAACATCCCGCACTTTCTCAGTCCGAACTGCATTCTGATATCAGCACTGAAAGTATACACCGTATTAACGAGGGAACTGACTTGGGCTTCATCTTTACCATAAAGTTTGAGGTCATCCATGAATAACAATTGGTCGACTTTTTGCGGGCAGCTTTTGAATACATAACCAGCTTTTGCTTTTCTCAGAATCAGTGTTAGTGGTATCAAGCTCAGTACAAAGATCAGTGGGGACAGGCAGACACCTTGGAAGATGGTATTGTATCGAATGTGGAGAGATTGTTTGGAAAAAGTATGGCGAATTGGAGGACGAAACTGACAGCATATGGAAGAAGTTTAGGGACAATAGAAATCAGGAGAGGCATTTCCTCCATTACCACTTTCAGGCCCTTACTTTCAATATTATACTTCCTGTTTAGTGCCCTGTATTTTTGTTCGCTTTTAAGCTCCCCTTTTCATTTCGGCCTAACACAGAAATGTCTTTCGGGAGCATATCTAACCCCGCCTGTATTTTTCTTTTCCATCATGGATCTTTTCTTTTACTACTCCCATGATATTTCTTTTTCTTGACATCAACACCCACATTTTCAGCAACAACAATACTTGCTGCCTTGATCAAATTATTTGTTTCTCTGATATTTTTTGTTCTGATGTATTTCAGAATTTCATTGACAGTTTTTGTTTCTTGGTTCAATTTCCACTGATTGACCTTTTTAAGGTTGCAAATAATGTCGTTGTCCTTCTCCTGTAGCCTTGGCTTTATTCTGTCGTAGATTGCCTTTTGCCCATCTATCATGTTACCATTAGTTTTATTGTCTTCTTCCAAACATCTATATGTCAGTCATCGAGCAAGCTATCACTGTTCTTTTCTTGTTGTTAATTAGAAGTTGCACCTCTGCTTTCTGCTATGAGATTACTTTTATCAATAGGAACTGTATTCTCATCGTTTCCTCTGCTGCTGTTTTCCAATGCCTGTCTTTTGATGGCTTCGAGCTCTACTTCTGTGAACCAACGATGTTTTGTTATTGCTCTAGCTTGATCACATAATCCTTGTTCTGTGAGTTGAAACAATCGTCTTCCATTGATCATTCATACGTTTTCGGTATTCCCTAAGATGAACACCATATTCGTCTACGGGCTTGCTCAAGTTGTAACACTGCATGACCACAGCATTGATTTGTTTGTTCCATCTGCGCCGTGTGTGCTGGTTCCTCGCTGGATAACGACAGGCTGGAGTCGGTCCAGTATCTCTCAGCCTGCCGGGCTCAGTTTCATTACCACCATTATTCACAATAATTTTTTTTATTGTCACTCATATGAAGTAGCGATTATCAGGTTACGCAATTACCAGTGTTTTTATTGTAACCCCATCACTAGATGTATCATCAATCAGGACATGGGGAGATTCCAACTGCTTCCTTTCATTATTATTATTATCATCACTGATATTATGCTAATTTTTCCTACTATTTGTGATTGTTAATATTTTCTCCTCTAATCCGACAGGTTTTCGCTAAATTATTATTTTCATTATTACCGCCATCACCACCACTATAATTATTATTATTTCCATTTATTATTAAAAGGTATTATGGAACGTTGTTTAGTTTCAACTCTTGTTTTGTACTTGAGATGATCATAAATATCTGAATGTTTAAGCGAACAGTAGGAGCAAGATAGAGAGCTTGGTGAATACATTAAATTCCACAGGTCTGTAAATAGATTCGGCAGATGGTAAAGCTATCAGCAATGGGCATTCATGTGCGATAAGGAGACAAAAGCGGCCTCACACCCTTGGGGCCAGCAGAGGTCAAATGCGTTTACTACTACTAGTGATCAATGAGAGCGCTGACCTTCGCCTTGAAAATAACCAAGTCAGCTTGTTCTATTTTTAATTACTGATAGAAAAAATAATTATATATATATATAT
>NC_069001.1:21540113-21550878 GCF_001194135.2 Octopus bimaculoides | reverse complement strand
ATCGTGCATTTAATTATGTTGTTACAATAAAAGGCCTGTTTATATATTCGGATAGTCAGGGGAAAAAAGAAAGATAAAATTCTCACAAAAAATTGTAGATATTAAACTTATTACAATTTTGGGAGATGTTCGTTTGTACGTCCGATGAGAGAAGACTGTCGTGTTTTTGCAATAAAAAGGATGTTTACATTTTCGAATACTCAGGGAAGAATGAAAAGAAAGAAAAGGAGAGTAACATTTTCACAGAAAATTGTAGATATTAAAGTTTTAAAATTTACTAAAGATGATCTTTTGTATGTCCGAACAGAGAAAGTTGTAGTGTTCTTAGAATACAAAGGATGTTTACATTTTCGAATACTCAGGGAGAAAGGAAAGGATAGGTATTAAGAGAAGTTGTAGACATTAAAGTTTTTAAATCTGATCGTTTGAGTGTTCGAAAACTGTCGATATGTGAGTTTCTTAACTTATTTTGAGTGAAATTAAAATACTCACAGAAATAGTATATATTCCTTATTTTTCTGTTTTCCTGCTGGATTATATTAGTGATGCTGTGTCTTCAGCTGCTGACTGGCCAGAGCATCGAAGAGCACGTCCAGCCGCTATCAAGGCTGGTGCTCTATTATTGTTATTATTATTATTATTATTATTATTATTATTATTATTATTATTATTATTATCATTATTATTATTATTATTATTATTATTATTATTATTATTATTATTATTATTATTATTATTATTATTATTATCATTATTATTATTATTATTATTATTATTGTTATTATTATTATTATTATTATTATTATTATTATTATTATTATTATTATTATTATTATAGCAGCAACAACAACAGTCTGAAATCATCAATTACGGTGTCTCCAAGTATAGCCTTCTTGCGCCCTCTGAGTATCTCAACATTAAGGAAAGAGCTGTTCAGTATATCCACTGGGTAATATCCAAAGACCGAGATTTGTTCATTCATAGAAACTGGTGAGAATACAAACCACCTCCAATGCTTGATTAATATCATATCCCACTCCTATGGAATTTCTCTGTTCAAACTGACAGAAAGATAGATGCAAATTGGAAAGATATTAAATTGGAGGATTTCAGACGAAAATCATGCCTCCTCATCGATATTTGATATAAATCTATTTGTCAAGATCGACCAGAATTTTAGCGAAATAGAAATTGGCAAACTGTGAAACAAGAGAAATATCTGTAGCTGTAGGTGACCTAGGGATAATAGCATAAGAAGCTGATAGTTAGCTGTCTCATATCCCAGGGAATTCAAAACTGGAAAAAATACAACTCATGAGGACTGCTCATTTCCAACGAAAAATACTGTTTATTTAACCCGAAACAAACCTTTTCACATATTATCAAAAGTACACTTTTATAAAACCATATTTTTTACTAACACAAGGTACACAATTAAATACATATACCTCTCACCGAACTACGCTCTTCCCCGCAAAACATTGCAATTATCAACCATCCTAGTTATCATGCTCGCTTCAACTTATAACTTGCTGTCTCTTGGGATCTCTGTATGGGACTTAAACTCAGCTTGTACAAACTCAATCCAAACTAATGCAAACATAATAATAATAATGGCTTCAAATTTGGGATGAAGCCCAGAAATATCGGGGGAGAGGATATGTTCATTATATAGACCCCAGTACACAACTGGTTACTTGTTTTATCGACCACAAAAGGATGAAAGGCAAAACTGACCTCGGCAGAATTTGAACTCAGTAGGTAAAGACAACGACGACGACGACGATGAAGATGATGATGATGATGATATTGGCATACACATTTTCTGTCCATTAATATAACTGTAAACGTATTTTACATATTCTATTCATCTCCTGACAAGTAAACGTATGCTATAATTCATCAATTCACTGATCACAATTTGTAATTGCCATCGAATTATATAATACAGCCCACTCAGCAGATACTCTGTAGTACAATGAATATCCAAAAATCTATCACAGCCGACCTCGCACTTTTCACCTAAGATTAAATAAAACACCTGCAACGCACTCAAAACAGAATTCTACACAAAAAATGATAAATGTCGCTGAATAGAAAGAAATATTATAGCAAAACTTGTGTTATTTTAGACCTCACTATTTAAATTATATCTCTTACAATAATTACTTCTGTTATTGCAGACCATTTTTAAAATGTCGAAAGTTTTCTATTTTGAAACTGTAAATTTTATAAAACGTTTTACGTAATCGTTACCAATTTTTTGCTCAATTTATCTTCATGTCATCTTAATTATATTAATCATATACTTCTTTGTTTCAATGGTTACAGTATTTGTCTTTATCTACTTTCCTGGAAATGCTATCATTCGTTTTTCTGTCGCTATATCTCCAAGTGCCTTTTCTTTATATTTAACTGTCGCGGTTTTTAATGTGCATCCGAACATCATACTTTCTATATGAAATGTCCAGTACAAATTAGAAGCGGAACAATTTACTGTAAACGAAGACTCATAAATTATAACATCATTATTGCGTAGAACACATGATTTCATTATTCTCCATATTGTTGCTTACAATTTGGTTCACTACATAAACACCACGGTTATTCAAACTTAGATAATGTCGGTAACTGCTATCCGACAATAAACTGAATTGTTAAAGACAAAAGTTAAGGTCCTCTTTCACAGGACATTCGAAGGGAAATTTAACCATGTTAACGTCATTATTAATATAACACCAAATACTTAACAGTTTGTATTTTTCTTTCTACTGGATATTTATATACATTTCTATATTGCTATATCAATAGTATTTTTCTTATGCTGTTGTTTAACTCTTCGTCGGCAGTGACTGGGTTGAGCTATAATTAATTTCATTTCAAGAATGATCATTCCACGAGTTTCAGAAACATGTTAACCAGGTCAACATTATACAATTATATCCTGTTATTTTGAAGATTTGGATGGTGTAATATTTGAGGATTATGTAACATTTGGAATTTTAGCTGGTAGAGCAACCTCTATAGAACTCAAAATTATATTTTTCATGTTGATTTCTATTGAATAAATGAACCCAAATTAGACCATACATCCAATCTCTTCATCTGCAACGCACAACATTCTAAACAATGCAAATTCTGCTTTTATTTCATATAACGTTTTATACTTGTAAACCATTGATATCCATGCTGCTCAAGCATTTTATAAAATACTTCACAATACACCTAAAAGGAATTTATTTTCTTTGGTAATTGACTTTGCAAGGCAGATACACAACAGCAGGTCTATGTTAATCCTGCAGGGTATTGAAGAATAATGCCTTCTATTATTAGACATTATCAATCTAGCATAATATGTTCAGAATATTGCGAACTTGTTTCTCAGCAGCGCTTCTATAACACTTAATAATTCAGATAAATACGTCTTGTCTATTGTTTTAAATAAAGTAATATTAGAAATTATGTCGAATACCAAATTCACCGTGGGGATTATAAACATCAGAAATATCTAAAAACGAAACTTGACACATTAAAAAATATGTAACAGTGAATAGTAAAGCAGACATCATTTATTCTCGAAATAACGCTTTTATAATAGACACGAATTTAAGATTACGACTTCAGTGTAATCCTATGAAAAGGTAATAATGTGAAGTAAAATATCTAATAATACAAATACCAAGCAAAAGTTTGAAAATATATACATGCCAAAAAGTAAATTGGCGTCCAAAAATATAAAAAAGAAATCAAAGGATAAATTGAACCCCCACATCTAAGATAATCAATGTCTTTTAAGTTTCCAGTTTTCTGTCAATCTCAACATGTACTCAAGTATTGAAGTGTAACTTGGCCACCTTCCAATTTTGCACTTTAGTTGTTATTTTATTTTATAATTTTTGGTTTGGCATTCTTTTAATCATTATAAAACTCTACCATATTCTCTATTCCTCACAAACCAACGTGTATATATACGAAATAGGAAACAAATAAAGAATACACACAGACACATAAATAGATGCACACATATAATGATACATGCACATATCGTTTCCTTCTGATCTGAACATTTTTTCGTTCATTTTCAGCAAAACCATCAACAAAAGAAAACATATCAAAATAAAATCTTTAATGCAAACAGTTCACGCTAGTAACAATAAAATATACAAATAGGATAGTTATAAAAATATTTAGCAAAATATAATAATTCTAACAGCCGCAAGATCGTTAAAATACATACAGAAACGTGTATCAAACACAAATTTGACCTGACCTCTTGAAATAACTGAAGCTTCATGGAGACAAAATATTTGTTACGAAGAAAAAATGTCGATTTATGATGGGGCTTTTTTTTTAGTATTTCGAAACATTTATTGTATTTCATTATTCTATTGTCTATAATTTGGACTTTTCTTTTGGAAAAGTCTTTTGTAAAACTAGAACAATAAGAGTCACTGTGTTTTCCTTTATCATCTCGTTTTATATTGTGTTTACTATGGTATTTTCCTTAGATGTTTATTATTTTGTTTTGTAGAATGTATTTGCTATGTATATTTATTTTTGTGTTTAATTCATTTACTGTGTCTCTTGTCGGCTTTTGCTGTTGTTTGTTTGATTCATTGCTTCGTTTTGTTTTGCTTGGCTTTTTTACATCCTGATAAAATTCTTGGTCAGAAAACATTTACTTGATGTTCAGTCAAATTTTAAAAAAGGTTCACAAAAACTGGAGAAACTTCTAACAGTAAGCATGAATAATAAATCATTGATTATGACTTTTACATTAGCTCAAGTTACATATATGTAGCAATGCCCTTTTGAATAGTATATGTATTTACAGTTCCGTTGTATTAGAAAATGTCAAAGCCAGTATCGCCAAATATTCAAATTAAATAATCTAACAGTAATATGTAACACAAGATTACAATTTGTCATCGATTTATTGGACATCCTTACTTCAGTGATACTATTTTTATTGATCCCAAGATGATGAATACAAGATCAAATGTGACATCGATTCAGAGGGAGGCAAACATGCTGTTATTTCTACTGAACTCTTATACTGTGTTGTATATTTGTTACTTATATAACAAAACTGGCATAACTGGCGCTTCAAAAGATTATTTATTACCACCGTGACATGAGAACTGTTCGTTCCCCTGTACAAAACAATTTGTCCGGGCGAAAATGCATTCAGCTAAATCTCAAAGTATATAACAGGTATTAAATTTCTTTGTTTCCGATGCGTTTAAAATCTAACAATAAGATAATAAATACAACAAAGCGACATATGTTTACAAGGACAACCTATATTTTACATATTGTCGTAAATATATTTACTTTATTCAGTCTCCTAAACGTTTAGCTGAATTGTTTCATACAGCAGAACGTAGAAAATATGCTGTTTAAATGCTCAATTTTGAATGCCATTATTACCAAAGCATATTAAGATTATATCAGCTAATTTTACGTAAAACCCATTTACCATTGTTCTTATGAAAGCCAGAATCCTGATGCAATTACAAAGTTAACGTAGAAATTTAGAGCTTCATAGACTGATACTGGCTACAATAGAACCCAAAGGAAATCTGATAAATGCAGCAGTAATCCTGGATAACAAATTAAGCTTCTTATACTGTCCACAGTCATGGAAATTTGTTGGCTCACTAAAGTAATCTCTTTACAAGTTTTGATTGTCAGCTCATATTTCGCCATCATAGTCCTACATTACTATCTACTCCTAATCAGCTTAACTAGATTATTTCGCCATCTAGCAATCTGCAACCACCTTCGTGTCTACATCACACACCTATTCGCGCTCCACAATTTTCTCTTTTGGTTATATACTCTGACTTCGATACATCCCTTAGCTTTATTCTTCAGACTCTTTTGCATTAACTTCTTTGTAACGTAAAAGTTACTTTGAAAACGTATACTTAAAGACACTAACTATCGCGTTTACGATTTTTTTTATAAATTGTTTTGACATAAGGGTGTCTATAAATTATCTTTACAGCAGAAATTGAGCATCGTCTAGGTGTGTTGCATACAACCAATGGAGACCACCTGAAAATCTTCTGGCGATTCTAATAAAACATTTGTTTACACATGTTTTCCAATAAACTTTGATTATCGTTATTTTTCAGTTTTTCTTGAATTTTTCAAATTCTGAAGGTAATTCATGGACACCCTATATATGTTTGCCCGTAAATTTACAGAGGCAGAGTCTAGCCGATCTTACAGGGATATTCCAAAGCAGACTAGTAAGTAATGAGTTCTATCTTTTACTTGTTTCAGTTATTGAACTGCGGCTATGCTGGAGTACTGACTTCAAAGGATTTTAGTCGAGGGAATCTATTCCAGTATTTGTTATTAAGCTTGGCTCTTATATCGGTTTCTTGAAGCCGAACTGTTGTACTTGCTTGAGAGTGCCTGGTCGTCATCTCGGTAGAAACTTTAACTGGAGTGTTAGTCTGCTTTTAGGATACCTATTGTTACTCAATCTAGTTCCGCTTGACCAAAGATACACTCGAAAAAACAATACAATAAAACCATGAAATCTAACATTTCTACTTACCAATATTGTCACAATATTATTTAGAATAATGTATATCGATTAAAATCACACAGCTTCTATACATAGCTAAAATACTACCTTGGCCGGGTTGGTAAAAAATACTTAACATTATTATTTCCTGTTTCTATTAAGCTAAGGTTAAACTTTCTGGCGTGATTGATTGGTTTGAGCATATTCAACACAAACGTAGGTACAATTTCATAGAGTTCGATATTTACAGTTATTACCATAATATATCTATAGTCTTACTAAATAAGGCCTTCATTTTTGCGATAAAAAAATGTGTACTAACTCTAGAGATATTGATATTATTTTGAGTGCTATACGCTCAGTTAAAGAGTCTTATGACAAATTATTGGTCAGAAAAGACAGAATAAATAATTTTGATATTACGATAAATTTAGAAACTGTAACTCACGAATTTGTAACTCATGGGATTTGTAGCGAGATTATCCGTTGCTTATAATTCCTAACACTAGTAAGGTGAGTATTGAAACAGCTGGGAAGAGGTGAACATTTATTTTAGCAACTAAAGACTAACGAAATTCCTACTTAACAACGCTTGACTGTCGTTACTGCCTCAGGATCGCTCAACATTTTCAGTGGGAACAGGTACTTGCCACTCCTGACATACAAGCTTTTCGCTCTAAATTCTCTTCAAATCTTCTAACATTTTCTACTATCTTGCTCCGCTAACCGTTTTCCTTCTGATTCCTTCACCACTCTTCCATGCAGCTGCTATGCACTGTATTCACACTCAAATAAAACCTACAGCGCGCAAACACACACACACACACAAACAACCCTCACACTCAAACACTTAATCTCAACATGGCAGAAACGAATAAAAGAATAAAAGAATATCAACACTATTTCCACGTAAAAAACGCACATCCTCCCTTACTCATCTATCTCCCACAGCTCCACACCGATCTAACACACACTTTCAATCTCTACTGAATATCTTGACACACACATATATAACAGAACGATCGTACATACCTACATACATCATCACATTGACACACGCATAACCAATTTTCCTCCCACATATATACCTCCCACATACATGTCACCACGCACCGACATTTTTCACCCACTTCTTACACGTTTTCTCATTCATTCACAAGCTTTGATCCTGTTCGCCACTTCCGCTCTGCTAAACATCTCTGTTTCACACCTTCCTCGCCACCGACTCTAGTTCAGTAGCGTACACACCCTCACATACTCCTAAACACACACTTAAACACACATGCACACACTTGCAGTCCCACATTCTTCTTTGTCCTAGTCTTATTTCCTTACTTCCCTTTCTCTTCAGTGTTGTTAACCCCACCTCACCCCACCAAGTGATTGCCTTAACTCAAGGGTTCTCAACTATTTTTATTTTCATCTATGGACCCTTTTTGATTATTATTTTATTCTGGTGGGCCTCAATAGACATTCGATGTTTAAAACCTAGTTTTATAGAAACTTCTTTCAAAATTCTTATTTTGTTTTTCACACATTAACTTGTATAGGTTGAACTATGAAAAATGTTAGAGAAAGAAACACAGTTGTTTCTTGCAATACATACCAATACATACATCCAAAGCAAAATTTTTACAGGGGTCCTTAAAATACTATTATGGAACCCCCAATTTACTATTTTGTTGCGTGGACCTCAAAAATCTTATATAGACCCTTAGGGGATATATGGAACCTTGTCGAGTACCACTGCCCCTAGTCTTCCGAAACATGCATTCACACTAAAGACACTTTGATTGATTTCCCTAACTTTCTTCCCTTGTAGACTGTAACTTTCATCGTCTTTGGACTCTCAGGTCTTTGGACTCTCAGGTCTTTCTCCTTTCTGTCATGTCCGTTTTAAACGACTTAAACGCCTGCAAACGCAATCTTCATTTACTTTATAAGGCATCACTAATCTCGTTTATCAGCTCCCATCTCCTTGGACATTGCACCATCTGTGTACCTTCCTGAATTTCCCAACAGTATTGTATTTTTTTAGTATTCTATTTTACTGTTATTCTTTCAGTCAATATCTTATTGCTAATATTTCCTTCTGCTAAGGCATAGAGCTGACAGATTTGTTAGCACACCAAACAAAATGTTTAGCAGCAGTTCACCTGCCTTCACGTTCTCAGTTGAAATTCTGGCGAGTTTGACTTTATTATTAATCCTTTCGGAATCGATAAAATAAGTATCAGTCGAATACTGGAGTCGATGTAATCGACTTAACCCCTCCCCCGAAATTACTGGCCTTGTGTCAAAATGTTGCTACTGCTTTGGCAACGAACTGGCAGAATTGTCAGCTCACCGGACAAACTGCTTAGCGGCATTTCATCCGTGTTTATGCTCAGACTTCAAATTCCTCCGTGGTCGACTCTGCCTTTCAGTATAAAATAAAAACCAGTAGGGGACTGGGGTTGATGTAATTGACTTGTCCCTCCCACAGAACTTGCTGGCTTTGTGCCAAAATTTGAAACCAATTTTTCTAATTTACCATTTTCTTTTCATCCTCATTTCTTCTTCATTTTCTTCTCTATTCCAGTTATACGCTTTTCATTCAGTTTTATCTTCATGTCTATCCACGTGCCTCACAAATTTTCTTCTTCAACAAACCTCAGAGTTTATGTATAAACCGGTCATTTACTGTAATTGTTTTGTTTTACTTGTTCCCTAATTTTCCTCTTAATTCTTTTACTACTCGACCTCAGCACGCCTGTTCATATATCTCACTTTCTGTTTACTTTTTTATATTTTTTGGCTCTGCCTTACGCCCTTAAGTTAACACGCTATTGTTTCTACCATCCGTCTATACACTTTATAGTCACTACTAACACTCCTCTTACTACTAACATTCCTCTTACCACACTAAAAACATCTCTAGTTTCCATCGAACACCGAACCATACCTTTAAGATCACAGTTAGATTGGAATTATATTTTACTTGTAGGAACTGAGTATGACGTTATGCAACTATTGTATACTATAAAGTATATTAAACGTTTTTTACAAGTCAATACTATGTGTTTCGACTAAGGACGACTTAAATTAAGCTGGCGTGTGTGGAAGTAAAGTCTTACGGCAGGGATACAGGGTTTCACAGGCACAGGGAGGAATATAGATGCTTGGCCGAACACCGTTAAATTAGGGAGAGAAGAAACAGAGAGAGGTAGAGGCAGAGGGTCAGAAGAAATAAGGAGGGACGAGAAAAAATGACAAGGACACAGGGAAGTGAAAAGAAGAGGGAAAGTCAACACGAAGAGAAGGCAAAAAATGTGAGAGAGGGAGAACGAAAGAACGAAGAGTGGAATGAACGAAGTAAGAGTGTAAGGGCTGTGTCTGGATGTTTTGCGTTTTTGTCCCATTTTGTATTATATATATATATATATATATATATATATATGAAAGAAGGCTTGAAAATGCACTTATTTTTTTTAAATATTTATTTACTTAACCGGTTTCACTTTTTTAGAAAAAGATTATCAAAAGTCTTTGAGAATAATAAATACATACAATATATGCAACACATGCCAGAAAATAATATTATTATTGTTCAGTCACAACTTCAGAAATCATGATTTGAAATACGATCGAATTATTAAATAAACCTTCATGCAGGATAAATTTATATGACCTCTTAGGTGAGTCACCTTGCAAACAAATAGAATGTATACAATTCTTCTTCAACGACCATTCTAGCGTTTGATAAGTTATAAACGATATGTCAACTAACAAAGAGAGAAATAAACAGATATGTAAATTAAAAAAAAGCTAGACAAGACTCGATTATGAATTTCCAATTTCATGCATACATGATTGATTATAATTATCTCTTCATTTCTTATAAAAGAAACAAAGTTATTTTATTCCACGCGGGTAGAAATATAGGAAAAATAGCAGTTGAAAATGCACTGAGAATAGTTAAAATAATTTTTGTTAATATATTTAAAGATTTAACCGGTTTCACAGTTTACAATGATTTTCAAAAAGTTCAAATAGAAAGACGTGGCTTATGTCGCAGGTGTTTTGCTTCTGACTAGTATTTGAAGCTTCCTCTATATGTATAGGGAGTTCATGGCTCAAATTAGTATATTTGAAATTGGTATATTTGAATTGTGGAAGGTAAGTGGCAGAATGAATTTTATGTGAATAGCTATATGTGTATGTACTATATATATATATATATAT
>NC_069001.1:21538039-21539213 GCF_001194135.2 Octopus bimaculoides | reverse complement strand
GGTTCGGCAAAAAGACCGATAGAATAAGTACTTGGATCAAAGATAGTCCTGGGATCAATTTGTTCGACTAAAACCTCCCAAGGCTGTGCCGCAGCATGACCGCACTCAATGTTTTTAGTCGAATGAATCGACCTCAGAACCATAATCCCAGAACTTATTTCTTAAACCTAGGACTTACTCTGCAGGTCCATTTTGCCGAAAAACTAAGTTACAGGGACGTTAACACTGGTTGTGAAACGGTGATGGAGGGACTCAGACACAAAGATACACAGACACTCGTTCACACACATGAATATATATATATATATATATATATACATATATGGCAGTCTTTTTTAAGTTTCCGTCTACCAAATTAACTCACAAGGCTTTGGTCGGCCTGAGACTGTAGTAGAAGACAGTTTCCCAAAATGTCATGCAGTGAGATTGAAACCGGAACCATGTGGTTGGAAAGCAAGATTCTTACTACACATGACGTGTTGAAAAGTTTCTGACTTTAAGGGTACCCCGAAAGGCCTTGTTGGAGGCCCAACCTTCCGAGTTCCTTTACGGAGCCTAGAAAATCTGAAGGACTGGTGCAATAAGTGTGAGAATCTGAGAGGGGAATATATTGAATAAGATCATAATTAACTGATCCTACTGTATTTTCTTTTACCCAAAGCCAGGAACTTTTTAGGACACCTCGTACACAAAGACACACATACACACACAGATATATATATTCTTAAAAATATTATTTATAGTGACTTCGAAATTTCGACCTGCTGAACCATCGTCAGACTGCGAAGCATTGAAATTACTCTTGGCTTTACATAGACTCTGTTGAGTTAAAATCTTCCTTGGTTGTGTGGCTTTGATTTGTGCCGTATGCTCTCCATTATGCTTCTTTTCTGACATCGAGAAGTATTGTGGGGAGAATAAATAGACACCTGAGGCAATATTATGACAAAACACAGTCCTCCATATTCTATCAACATGCCAAAGGCCAACTTGGTGGCAAACAGCGCCAACTGGACATCCACATTTTATCCAGAAACCCGAAGGAATCATCACTCAGACAAATACTGGATTACGTCTTCATAAATTTAAGGTCTCCCCGTACTAAATAGGAAATACCCAAAGGATACATAGATACATTTGCTGTTATGGAAGCAAAAAGTTATATCTATATATA
>NC_069001.1:21535007-21537834 GCF_001194135.2 Octopus bimaculoides | reverse complement strand
ATATATATATATATATATATATATATATATATATATATATATATACCAGAGTAAGCACATAAATGCGAAACAAGGTGGAAAAAATAGTACTCGAATACCAGAGGTAGAGTGATATGTTTTATTAAAAAGCAGCAAAAATATTACAAAACCTGCCCGTTCGCCGGAGAGTTTTGTTTAGAATGGAACCAAAATAAGGTTATAAGCAAACATATACAATTAGTTTAATGGATGCATAATTGAAAATGATTGTGTTTCATTGGTCCTTTAAAACTAACGTCTTTACAATGACCCGTTGCATGCAATGTACAAATTTCAGTTTAAAATCATCTTTTTAGGGAATCGAAGAAAACCTTAAATCAAAAAGAGTTTATAAGGAAAGACAGAGTCTAAATGTCCAGGATAAATAATTACTTGTAAAATATTAATCAATTATATATTAAAAGTTATATCCGTTTAAAAAAAATTCACGTTGGATTACATATATATTTAGCAGTATATGCACATACCAAACTATATATAATATACATGTATACACTAAAACATACAGACGCATGTACATAGCTATATACATATACAAACATATATTGGAAAGACAGATAGACTTACAAATGCATATATATATATATATATATATGCACACATGCACGCCCATAAAATCTCCTGGCGTTGTTTCAGGCGAATGAAGGAGAAGGAAAAATCAGAAAATATTAAGTATGGGGAGGAGGATGAAAACAGTGGAGAGGAAGAAAAAGAAAAGAAAAGAAAGAGAAACTGAAAACTAGCGAGAGAAAAGGGGAAATAGATAGGAGCAGAGAGTGCTATCTTATGGCTCTTGAAAGTAACCAACAACGTTTGGATACAGATCTATATTTAAGAGATGAGGAATTATATACATTATTTATATTATTTTCCTTATTTACATTCGACGGATATTTGTCCTCATCTTGTTTGTTGTTAACACAACGTTTCGGCTGATTTACCCTCCAGCTTTCTTCAGGCGACTTAACTACTACTTCAGGTGTCTTAACCACTACGCCATGTGTCCGTGGGCATATGCCGTAGTCGTTAAGAGCGCGGGCTACTAACCACAAAAATTCCGAGTTCGATTCTAAGCAGTGATCTGAACAATTATCGAAAAATACCTTAAGTATGAGAACCCAGATTCGAAATTTCCCCAAGACACCTGAAGGCTGGAGGGTATATCATCCGAAACGTTGTGTTAACAAGAAACAAGATGAGGAAAAATATACGTCGAATGTAAATAATGAATATAATGTAAATTATGGACGTTTGGCTACTTCATGTAGTTTGCGCAATGAACACATAAAAACGCACACAAATTACATGTATATCTACATAAGTATAAATAAATATACAAATATACACATATATAAAAGTATTCCCATTTATATATGAATGCATATATATATATATATATATATATATATATATATATATATATACGCCCGTCCTTTCAATATAACCTGGAAAATTCTAGAAACAGCATCAGCATACAAACATGGAGCTTATAAAAGACATATGAAATGTAATCTTTGCCTGTCAGAAAAATGCTTCCTCTTGTTCCAGGATAAACACGCTTTGAATCATAGATGTGAGCTCTTGAATTCCTGCAGACACACCACAAGATTTAAAATGTCAACCGACAAAATATCGTATGGGTAAAACGTTTTGACTTTCGAAATATATTTTTTGACTTTCGCATTTGAATTTGACTCCACACGGTATTGTTATTTTGCATCGCAACGCTAATGTTTATTTCCACTTCATTTTTTAAAAAAGCTTTCGACTGTTTTATAAATTTTATTTTTAGCTTAAGCTTCGCCGAGGCTTATTTTTATTATTTTTATTTTGACTCAAGTATTTAATTAAGTTGCATCAAATTAATGTACAATTTCTTTATTTCACATTTTAATATTATTCACACCGAACAGTTTTTAAAAATTGTTTGCATATATACGTTATATTTATTTGTATGTATGTATTGTAGGTATGTATTTGTATGCATATGCCTGTATGTGTATGTACGTATACACATGCGTGTGTGTATGTATATATATGTATATACACATATAAATGCAAACATATATAAATGTGTATGTATATGTGTGTATACATTTAAATGTGAGCATGTATTTGCGTATATATTTTTGTATTTTTGTATATTTGTTTGCGTATCCATATGTGTGTATATTTGTATGTATATTTTTACTAATGTAGATATACATGTAATTTTATTGTGCGTTTTATATCTTCGTTGTGCTAGCTATATAAAGTATCCAAACGTTTTTGGTTACTTTCAAACGTCATGAGGTAGCACTCTCTGCCTCTATCTATTTTCCCCTTTCTCTGTTTCTCTATCTTTTATTTTCTTTTCCTTCTTCTCCACTGTTTTCATCGGCCTCCTCATACCTAATATTTTCTGATTTTTCATTCTCTTTCTATTTCCTATAACAGCTAACTTGTATAAGCATATGCCAGGAGATTTTATGCGCGTGCATGTGTGCGTATATATATATCAAGGGTATGAGAGCTATTGGTATCAAGAAGACCCAAAGGTGTCAGGTAATGCTGAGTAAGTGCTACGGACTGACAGTATTTAAGCTCTAGCTTCGATGATGATACGAATGGCGAGTCTAAAGTAGGTCGTATATTAGAATGCATATATATGTTAATTATATATATATGCATTTGTATATATATTTATATCTTGCCTATATATGTTTGTATATGTATATATATAAATATATATATATATATATATGTGTGTATATATATATATATATATATATATATATATATATATATA
>NC_069001.1:21530331-21533804 GCF_001194135.2 Octopus bimaculoides | reverse complement strand
ATATATATATATATATATATATATATATATATATATATATATATATATATATAAACATACATATAGAGACACATCTATTTATAACAAACGCACGTACATAGCCACACAAACTCATATACATAAACTCACCCAAACACGCACATACATGGAAACAGAGGTACACATACAAATACATACATATACATACACAAACGCATAAGCTCGCGCAGACACACACACAAACAAATGAATATGCAGAATATATACATACATACATACATACATACATACATACATACGTACACATACGCATACATACACGCATACACATACATACATACATGTATACATACGCATGCACGCTGGCGCACACACATGCATAGAAACAGACAAAAGAACGCAGCTCCGATAACGAACAGAGTCAACATCCATCGACAAGTTTGCAAAAGCAACGAAAATTATGGAAAGGAAAAAATATAAATAATAAATGTCTGAAAATTGAACCGGTGAATCTGTTAGATATTAACGCAGTATGACTCTCACCAGACACAACAAAATTTGTTTCAACACACGAATTCACATAAAGAATCTTGCAAACCAGGTACAAAAACGATGTTTGTGTGCGTGTGTGTCTGTGCTTGTGTGTGTGTGTGTGTGTGTGTGTGTGTGTGTGTGTGTGTGTGTGTGTGTGTGTGTGTGTGTGTGTGTGTGTGCATGTATGTAAATATCTATATGTATATATATATTGAATTTAACTATTATCTGTACACACACAGACATGGATAATAGTTAAATTCAAGTAATTACTTTAAAGCAAATGTAGGAAGATCAAAAGAATATTCACTAATAAATTTATAGTAAAATTCTCTTTAAGATTCGTGTCATCTGGGATTCATATCTTTCACTGAAATCCAGGTTGAATAAGCTGTCAGGAGAACTTCCTCGTCTATCTTAATGGCCTGTACCATTAACAGTCCATTATCACAGTGCAGTAAAGGGAAATCACGAAAATATGTGAAAGACTTTAAAAACATATATTTGAGTGGTTTTGACCGATGCCCTAATTTGGCAGCATTCTAATTATTGATATGCATAAAATATTAAAATAATGCAATGTTATCACCTATGAATCACTCTACTTCGGTCAAACTTAACATACAATTGGTCAAGCAGTGACACTAGCAAAAGAAGTAAAAGTTGAAAATGAACTTTGTCGTTTCTAAAATCAATGTCCTTAATAATTCCTTCATTAAGAGGAATTGGTGACTGAAAAAAAAAAAATGAAGCAGAAAATTCGTTTGACATTTGGAACTATACAGATATCTTTCACGTCTAAAATGTGATAAAGAAGCCAAAGGTATTCTCTTTCCTCGGTTAAGAAATTCACAAAGAGATATTTTCTCCATTTAATACACTATAAAGATGCACACCAGAGTCAACCCTTGATTAAGATTATTTCACTAAATAGAAAAATAGAACAATTTTTATCGCAGTTTAAAAAAGATCATATTTTGGTTCACTATAACGGTCTCCCATGCAACGAAATAAATGATAAAATGTAGTGGGTAATTAACCCGCTTAAATGGGCGTTCTATTCAACTGAAAGAATCACATTAAATTTAGAAAACGTCACTGATTTTGTTGATAAGTAAATCTCTATGGAGCATATGCTTGGCGGTGAAAAACGTTTGCAGTAATTATTTTAGTATCTTAATCCTTTATTTGGAATTAAATATTGTTCTATGTTACAAGAATAAATATCATTTGGGTGAAAGAGCACGGTTGACACAAGTAGCTTGCAAACCATACGGTGTCATGTTAATACGAGTTGACACTAGATTATATTGTGGCCTTGATATCAGAAATTGTAATACTGCGAAGCTATTTTCCAACATTTGTCACTGGAATTGTAATATTGACAGAGTCAATATACTTCATACCTAGTCAAATCAGAAAACCGATAAAATGTCATGTAGTATTGCATTATTAATACAAATTTCTCTGTGAAACATATTCTCTGAATCAATTTCTAGTGCTTAAATGATACCAATATAAGAAACCAGTAACAATGAAATATCTTGATTAAAGCATCACAACACAGAAGCAATGAACGCAGTACAATCTATTGACTGAAGAAACAGCATGTATCCTGCTCATAAACATGCCACATCTAAATAATATGTCTGAGGATGGGGACATAAATTACATAGGTTCTACATAACCTAGAAACATATTTCAATGTGTTGGAATAAACGAACATATAGAAGATTTCAAACTTGCATTCGAGCAAACTTTATTTTGAATTTTGTTACTAGTATTTATTCTTGTACAACATATGTGCATGTGTCTGTACTGGAGCGAGTCAAAAATTTGCGGCGTGTATAATATGTGCCCGAAGCAGTTCAAACTGTGGAAGGAACCTGCTAAGATTGATAGGGTATCGTAGGGACGGTGGGCTAACACGTTGTGCATTGCTTCTCTCTGTATGTGATTTGGAAGTCATACAGATGACGTGCAAGTAGTCTAATTTGTGAGCTTATGCTTTACAAGTTTTAACTAGGCCATAACGACGTGGAAACATCGAAAAACGTTTGTTGTACGAAAGATGAGGGAACAGTTTATAACAGTACAATAGTCAAACGGTTCAATATATTTAACTCTGGCTGAAAGAATCCCGAAGATCAGGCAAGATCAGGGAGGCCTAAAACCGTTGATTCTGATGCCATGCTTCAACCCATAGAGGCAAATCCGACGAGTAGCCCTCGGAGTGTAGTAAGCGAGCTCGGCATGTCACAAATGTATGCTATTCTACAGCAAAATTAACCATCATCGGTTAACAGAAAACGAGATCTTCTGCAGCAAGACAACGTAAGACATCATACCACTCGAACGACCCGGAATAAATTCCAGGAACTTGAGGGAATTGAACTGATACTACACCAAGCATATAGTCAGGCATTAGCTCCCTTGCATTATTAATTGTTCCTATACATGGCTCACTTCCTGCTTTCGCGACATTTCATCAACCGTGAGGAGGTTGTAGCTTAAGCAAAAGAGTTCTTCACCTTCGAGGACAAGGATTGGTATCAGCGTAGGACCAAAGATCTGGCAGATTGGTGGCTTCAGACGTGCAACAGGATGGTATCTACATTGAATAATAGGCCACTTTTGTTGGTGGGAATAAAGCTAGTTAAAAAGCTGTCAAAATATTACAAAACATTTGAGTCGGCACATATACAGATATATATATATATATATATATATAATGTTGGCGGCTATACACAATATAAAACCAAAAGTCACTAACTGTGATTAAGGGAACAAAGTAGTAGCTATGTTGCCAAAAGAAGTTTAAAATCCCTCCGATCCGCAAGGAAGCACATTTTTGAAACTAGACCGGTATAGTGATTTCGTTCGCTGTAGGGCGGTTATTGCCTCTGTCAGTATGTAAAAATTCGCTTCCTTTTAGCTGTAAGAATTTTGTAACACTTATT
>NC_069001.1:21528750-21529790 GCF_001194135.2 Octopus bimaculoides | reverse complement strand
TATATATATATATACATATATATATGTGTGTGTGTATATATATATACATATATTCATATGTATATATGTGTGTTTATAAATATATATATATATGCGTGTATGTATGTATATGTTCCTAATACCATTACCAGTTTTATTTTCTTTCTATATTTTTGCCTTGCTCTATACACCATTGCACAATTGCTTACCGCAATACATTAGGCATCCCTTTATTTTTTATCCTTTACTCTAATCATTTCACACTAACATCTAAATCCACAAAGTCATTCCTTATCACTTATAATACCACTTTGTGTTACAATTTTTTTCACCACGTGTTTATTACCTTATTTGATGGCATATGAAATGCATTATTCTTCAAAAATATCGTCTCAAAAGATCACCCAGGATTTAATATGCGATTAAATGGACCAAGAAATCATTTTCCTGAAAATGTGCTTTTCATGCTGACGAGCATCTATTGTAGATAGCCGCACGTCTTTTATACCATCAAATACGGTATTTCATTTACATTCTTGTATTATGTTACATGATATATATTTTTATAGTCTTATAGCCTGTTAAAATTTATTCATATATCAACATTTAATATATGTTTTGCTGTATTATCATTCATATGGTTCTCTATTTTCAACGCGCATTTACTGAACAAATACTATTTTCTTATTTAATCTGTATTTGGTAACTTAACATGGTAACCGTGTTATATGATTCCAATATAATATTTTACTTTATTTGACAGTGTAGTTGCTTTCATTGTCTCAGTTATGATTTGTAAATCACGAACTAATTACTACATCATAAATTCCCTTTTAGTTCTGTGTTATATATCATTGTTAATAAATTTGAAATTGACTTCTTTATTCATTCACATTACGGGTGGGTTATGCTATCATTATTCACTACTTAAATAGTATTGTAAGATGTATGATATTACACTGGATAGGAATTTCGGTCGAGACAGCTAGATGCTATCATTTATTTATAAGTATTTACATATGCATGCATATATGTATATATATATATATATATATATATAT
>NC_069001.1:21523083-21527194 GCF_001194135.2 Octopus bimaculoides | reverse complement strand
TATATATATATATATATATATATATATATATATATATTACAAACATATAATACGGATAGGCACTAAGTGGACATCCTTTATGCTAGTAGAAGATCACCTGCGATCTGACTACTAAAGATTGTTCTCAAGAAAATTCAGCAAGCGAGCAAGACAAATGAAAATATACAAAATATAAAGAATTAATTGTAGACCGGTTTCTCCATCAACCAAAATTACTTACGTAATAGTCCGTGGTTCATCAGTACAATCATTCCTTTCAATATAATTTGCAGCACCATACACGAGACGACCGCATAGTGTTAGAAGACTATCAAAGTGCCATGTAATTCGTGTTTACTTAAGATTCCTGTCACTTAGATGAAATAGCATATGTTTCAAGCCCGATGCAAAACTCATCTCTTCGTATTGTTTTATGCAGCTCGTCTAGATGGAATCTTTCCTGTAGTGCATCCCATAATCAATATTTTGTCATAGTTACGCAATCACTCGGACCACTTCAGACAATGTGAGTAAGAACGTCATTAAACGTTGGAAGGCAATTAATTTTGAGTAGCTAGTAGTTTATGGCGATAAATGTAACGAAAATATAAGAAAATTTAAATTTAAAACAACATTTATATTTGGATCATGAATGGCAGCGGTGCACCTGAGAATAGATGACATGAAGGAGGAAACGAAATTCGATCATCCACCGAGAACATAATTACTTTTCTAGATTCTAGCAACAGACTTTAAATACAAAATGAGAAATTTTGCGTTGAAATATATAGTAACACATTTTAACACTTAAGAACTGTGTGATCTTTGCTCGTTTCACAATAATATTAATGATAGATCGGAATAAAATAGATTCAAATACCATATAAGAATCTGATTCTTAACCTAGCAGAGTGCTATCCTCTTCAAACACTTTTCATCAAATATATGCGGTAGTTATATGTCTGTACATGAGACGTGCGTAAATCTGTTCTCGAGGCATTTTTCACAAAACGAGGGAGTGCAAAAAAGTTCCTGGCTTTAAGGGTTTCACGAAAAGACTGGCTGGAGGCCCAACCTTCCGAGTTCTTTTACAGCGCTTAGAAAAACTAAAGGACTGCTGCAATAACTGTGTGAATCTGAGAGGGGAATATGTTGAATAGAATCATAATTAAATGATCTTCCTATATTTTCTTTTACCCAAAGCCAGGAAATTTGCAGCACGCCCTCGTACATCGTTGTTACGTAAATTATTGTTCTTGAGACAGGAAATGTAATGTCTAATTTGACTGACGGAACGCAAAACTATTTTATTCAAAGTACCTCATTCTTTCTGGGATTTGTAGTACTTTTAAAATATTCAGGCAAATTATGACCATGCGTCTGAGTAGTGAGCAGGTTCGACTGTCAATATTATGAGGAATACATGCGCTGTGTCTGTACAAGAATAGCTATTTAGTGTCGAGATAACATTTGTTTGATGTTCTTTTCAGGCTATCAGGGCCTCTTACCCGGCTGGACTTTATTTACTCTTCAGATTTTGCAGCATGGATGGCATGGTCTTAAATGAGACATTATCTACATAAAATACAAATGGTGATAGAAAGCTTTCCATAGTATTTCTGCGTGGACATTGCTGGCCACGGGCTAAATAATTACAACGTCAAATCAACCCTCCTACCAACATGGATAACAGTGAATGCAGACGAATGAATACTAAATTAGGCCTTGTTTAATTATCTCAAAGGAAAAAGAAACCTTTTAAGAAAAAAAAAAATATATATATAATTTTTTTTTTTGTTTTGTTTCTGTTCAAATTTTCATTATCGTTTCAATTCGGATTTTAGCTTCAATAAATTTTAATAATATAATTAAAGTGATTTTAATTAAATAAAATTAGGCTGTGGTAATATGATTAAAATAATTTCCTTTAAAATTAGATAAAATCTGACTTTAATTTTTAACAACACCTCAAAAATAAAAGAAAATAGAAGAAAATTTCGTTATTTTGTTTTTTGCAATTTGGGTAGAAATTAATTTTGGTGAGATATTGTTTGGCGTAGCATGCATGGCGTTTTACTAAAAAAGCATTCACCTTTCATTCAAAGACTACGAAAAGTACATTTTTATTGTTATCTTATTCAATATTTAGAGATGAACATTTTGCATAAAATCATCGTCACCGTATAATAGGCTCAAAGTGTCTTTATGTAAATATTTACAATTCATTTGCATTACTGCACGTCAATATACATTGGGAAAACATTGGTTAGCTCGTAGTAAATACCCGTAACCTGGATAGGTTTTTGCGACATTACCGATTGTTTACTCAGTTTCTACATCAGTTTCACGGACCTTCGATCTCACATTCGATGATCGGGTACCTATTGCTAATGATTTGCAAATTACGATGGAATCACGTGTTACAATCAAATTTCGTCAACCGATATAACCTGTGCTTTTTAGCATCGAAAGTCTATACGAGATTTCTCAGAACGACTACCGCAGTCTAGGAGTTTCTTAACAACATATCCAAGCCAAGTAGGATGTGTTAAATATACAGGGTATAACAGTATAACAATTATAAAGAGGGACAATGAGAACTGAAGCGGGGGGGGGGTCTTAGAAGATTTCGGAAGAGGTTGCGCAAAAAGCAAAGGGAAGACATAAGAATTAGGAGAAAAGGAAACAAGGATCAGAAACGATGAGGAAAAGAATAAAAATTGTTAATCAGGAAAATTGTTAATTAGGAGGAAAGGTATGAAAATTGTTAATCAGGAAAGAAGGCAAAATATGGAAAATCTTCACAGACAGAATGAGAAAACTGCCTAAAAGAGAAGACAAGCGTGAATAGAATAAACAAAGTTTTCAAGAAATGAATAAAAAGAACGAAATGATAAAATGTTATTGCCAAGTGGGGAGATGTCTGACTCTGCACCAGAAAATAGGTTGTAGAATTTCCACGGGTACATCAAACACTACACAACAAATATAAGTACTTTGAATAATACTGTTCAAATATAATTTTTTAAACGACCGATCTAACGTCCCTCGAAAAGAGAATTTGCTATTTCTCTCTAAGAGTAACACTGGTTTCAAATTTTGGCAAAAGGCCAGCAATTCCGGGCAAGAGGAAAACTCGATTGCATCAACTCCAATGCTCAACTGGTACTTATTTTATCGACCACGAAACGTGCATAATGTTTTTTGGTTTACCTCACAATCAAACACCTTGCTTTCACCTGCCACTTCAATACTATATGATTAGAAGACAAAGAAATATTCTCGTGATTAAGATATTTCATATATCACTGTAGGAAAATAAAACACTACACATTTGGTCAGAACGTAAAGGCAGATGATATGTCTCTCAGCAGTTCGCCCGATGTGCTAACGACCCTGCCAGTTCGCTGCCCTCTCTGTAAGAGTAACATTGAAGTGGCAGGTGAAGGCAATGGTTCAATGTGAGGTAGACCAAAATAGAAGTTATGCACGATTAAAGTAGGTTAACCTCTGTCAGTGAGGGATATATAACGGGGAGGCAGAGAGAAATGTGGCTGTTGAAATAAATATAAATAAATAACATGAATTATAGGAAATAAGATGGCAGAATAAAGTTCAAAGAATGAATGACGTGGAGCCATATGAGATGCTGGTACAAACTTATTGTTCTTGTCAGGTATTGTCCGCCAATTGTTAAAAATACGTTATATGGCGGTGCTTGTATTTTCCTAAATGTTTCTGAACCAGTGTGTAAATAGATGTATTGATCGTGAAAGATTTTAAGTTTATTTCTATACGTTGCTGAGATTAGGGTGCACGTGTCTATTTTCAGTTTGTTATATCATATATATATATTATAAATATCATATATATATAATTTATATATACCATATATATATTATACATATATGAAATATATATATGTATTATATATTTAAGTATATATATTACATATAAATCATATATAAATATTATGTATATATCATATACATATCATACATGTATATGTATATTATATATATCATATATATATATTATATATCATATATATATTGTATATTTATCATATATATATCATACATATATTAATTATATATCATATGTATCATATATATATATATATATATATATA